>NW_020218617.1:196405-256583 GCF_003070985.1 Temnothorax curvispinosus | reverse complement strand
GTTTACGCATCGCGACGACGGCGATGACCGCGCGACGGTCCGGCGGGGCAAGATCGATATCTTCCCCGCGGCTTTTAATCCGATCGCCGAGGAAGGACGCGCGCGGTCGAAACACCGCGTCACGGCTCCCGCGCGATACGCGAGGGAGAGAGACAGAGACGGAAAGAGAGGAAGGGGTTCGCGACGCGGATCCGGACCCGGGCCGACGCGCGACGACTCGACGACGCGACGGGACCGCGAGAGACCGAGCCGAGCGAGAACGAAAGACGAGCGAATATGTAAAATGACGCGCGCGGACGCGTTCGCAATCGCGCGAAACTGGAGCGCTCGATTCGACTCGCGCGTCGCGTTGCGTCGCATTGCGTCGTGTCGCGTCACGTCGCATCGCGTCGCACCGTGCAGGTAGCGTCGCGTCCGAGAAGCCCGGCTACGCCGCGGCGGCGATGAATTTTTTTTCCCGTCGACCGCGCGCGGACGGCGCGGCGCGCGTTCGCGCGCGCGAGACGCGGGGACGCGACGACACGCGCGGCGACGAGGCGGAGTACGCGCCGGCCGGAGCGTCGTACGAGGCGTCTCTCGCGCGTCGGCCGCCCCGATCGCAAATCACATACCTTCCAGCAATCTCTGTATCAGGTTATCGATATTCAAGTCGACATCCGCCATTTTTTCCTGCCACTGACTGACTGGCCCGATGTTCGCGGACTGGCTCGTACTCGCCTGGCGCGCGCATTTGCACCGCCGCGACGCGAGACGCAATCCCGGCGCGTCCTAATACGTGCGCGTGCCGTTATCGACTGCGGGTTTTCTGCCCCGGGAACCAACGCGGCAGGAACGGCGAACGACGGACACCGTCCTTCCACGTCGAACGTCGGCGAGAGACTCGATCGCGCTCGGCGCCTTGCAAGATGGCCGACCGACGTTTAATGGCGTCCTATAGGGAGTGAATATGGACAACTATGTGTGCCGCGCGCTGATTGGTCGTTTCTGTCGGACGAGTACTGGTTATTTGAAACTGTCGAGTAGGCGTATTGGTCATCCAATACAACTTTCAATCTTTCAAATTCTTCAGAGAATATATCGGAGAACATTTCATTCTAATTATATATTTTTTACAATATAATATTATATAATAGATATTTAATAAATAATTAATATTTTATTGAGTCTCGAATTTATATTTAATTGAGTCTCGAGATCTATTTATTAGTCTGGTATCTAAATATCTAAACTAAGGAGCCTATTCTGTAAACGTTATCATTACGTGCTTTGCACAGGTAGATGTACCATAAAAAAAGCTATGCCAAACACGTAATGATACGTCGTTAGCATTTTACAAAATAGGCCCCTAAAATCGTTGTGTATTTGATCGTCGTAAATAATTTCTTGATTATCGCCGTCTTTGTTTCGATTAATTTATTTGCGCTATTATAAAAAAATTGTAGCTAATTATGTCAATCTATTTAAAATAACGTGGTTATATGATAGCTGCATGATAAATGAATTCAAATAGCGTCGCTGCCCATGTGAGATCGAACGATTATTGTGTATAGAAATAATACATTTGTTCAAGTACAAAAAAAACTTGCAGAATAATTACTCGTGATTTAACCGTACTTCCGATGATAATCCGGTGATGGATCTGTGTAGTCTTGCTGAAGATTGAAAAGCTCGGCATTATTCTTCTGCAAATATTGCAGGAACTCGTGAAAATGCGACAGCAATAGCTGTATACTCTTCTCGTCCAAAGGCGTGTAAGACAGCATGCCGCCAAGTCGCACTGCAAGATTAAAATTGTCGTCTAAATAATACGTCGTTTGAAAATGGCAATTTTGCGAAGAGCACGCTTTTTTACCGAATAGCCTGAGAAGATGGAACGCTCCGTACAACTGACTTGGAAACGTATCCGGATGGTCATTCGTTATCTGTATAAATTGCGGCCGTTCCCACTTATACAGCAGTTGAAGGCCCAATGTGATATTAAAATATTCCCGAATACCCCTTGTTATTTCTAATGTGCTTTCCCTAAAACAAGGTTAAATTGCACATATATATATGTTTGCAAATTGTGACTTGTAACAGCATAACGAGAAAATTATGGATTCTCAATTGCATTCTACCTAATGTCGTTGGATTTCCCGGCTGATTTTGCCTCCACGTAATCGTCTAAAATTTTGTCGACCGTATTTTGTACGGGTAACGCGGGTAATTTGTGATGCTTCAGTATTATTTCGGATTCGTCTATCAGCACCAGCTTCAATTCTTCAGGCAACTTAATCTTAACCTCTATCTTCGTCAGATATTCTTCAGTCTCGCCGGACGGCTCTAGCCGACTAAAAAAAAAAAAAAAAGAGAGATTCACAAAAGTGTTTCTTACAGTAGATTCTAATATACAATATGGAGACATTAAACATTATGTAACAAACCTTCGTTTTTTACGTGGCGGCTCAGACACGGACTCGTGAGAAGACGAAGGAGTTACCGTGCTGCTTGAACTCTTGCTAAATCGACTCATACTTTTGTCAGCTACAGGCGTGCTCGACCTGCTGTCTGCATCTTTCTCTCTACCTCCTTCGCTCCTTCGCCCCTGTGTCTTAGTCGTTGTATTTCCCTTTTTGTTCTTTTGAGCAGATTGCTGATTCGAGTGCGCTCTTTGGACTTCCCTTTGTTTCTGTACATTAGCCTCGTTGTATTTGAGCACTCTGCTCTCGGGAACCCATTCATCCCAGCTATTTTTTTTACAAAAATACAGTTTGGTGTATATTAGCTCAACGAGCTAAATATATAAATCTATTTCAACTAAAATTCTACACAAAAATATGAATAGGAGAACAAGGTCTCTCATGAGGTTGCTTTTATCCAAAATATCTTTACTCTTACAGACTTATTGTACTTGTTAACGGTGATACGAATGCTCATTCTCAATCTATAGAAATAATACTGCTTCGTATAAATAAATCCTAGTACAGCTGACGCACACGATACACATATGCAAAATCTTACTTCTTATTCCAGCCAGCATAGTGAATGAAATATTTGACTTGCTTCTCCTTGGTAATAGACGACTTCAAGCACTTGGCTTCGTAGATTAATGGCCCGTGAAAGCACAGAACCTTCTCTCCTAAAATATAAGCCACAATTAGCTCAATCACGCCTATAATCAAAGATACGAAGGGGAAATTCTACAAAGAGAAACAAAAGGCCATACCTTCTTGAAATTTACATTTTGGAGGCATCCTCGTATCTCGTGTAACACTTATCTTATTTTGTCAATTACGTACGTCAGGAACGGCAGAAAAACGATTAACTCTGGTACAACACTTTCAAAGTATTCACCAGTATTCACTTCGACTGCCGGTCTGCCGGACGCTCCGAACAGCTCTGAATGCTCCGATCATGACGTAAGAAAAGAAGACGTGTAGCGTGTAGCAAGTAGCAAGTCCAAGGATGCGCATGCGCAGTAGTCATTTTCTTTGACCAATCAGAAGGTCCGAGATGCGAGAAGGAATGGCTCCTCCCACGGTAATGCTGGGTCAATGCGAGTCGCAAAGTCGTGAGTCGCAAGAATTGACCAATCACAGACGAATTTGAGGAGAATAATCGACTGTGATTGGTCAATTCTTGCGACTCACGACTTTACGACTCGCATTGTAGACCTAGCATAAAAGCACGTAGAAATATAAGCCACTAGTGAATCTTTCCCGGTGAGTTTCAGAACGCTCTTGGTATCCAATAGAGAAATTTGCTGCACGTGGTGGAAGGAGAGGAAAGCAGGAAAGTCGTATTGTCTGGAATCTGGTATCCTCGTACCTTTGCACGTTTCCTCCGGCACGTACTGCAATTTTGGCCACGATTTTGGAACGATTATTGGAGCCAATTTCGGTATTTGGACGCGGCTTGAGGTATATCTTTGACAGAATAATTGCGCGGAACCGATTCTCCCTCGATTCTCGCTTACGTACCATCTGGCTGAATCATTCCGAAAAATTTGCGAATGCGTATGAACTCGCCGATCGATACTGATGGTAGATCGGGGTGAGATACGCTGCACGTATTGTATCTCAATGAAATTTCGAGGGAAGATCGGTCCGTCGAGTCTTACAATAATATCCATCAGCTATTTCAATTAAAAACGAGCGAACGCGTATGTACGTGCAAGCATCTAATTCGGCGATTTTTCAAGATCTCCGTATTCGGTAGACGATTCGGTAACCTGGTTGTATTAACGAACGTAGAATAGAAATTCAAACATTTTTTAAATTTTTTTATGCAATTATTTCAGATTTTGTGAAGTAGGTATCAAGGTGAACGAAGCACTTAACCTTCAAATATCTAATCTAAAATATGTGTATCTTATATTTTAGATATTAATTTATCTAATATTACATATATATTGGATTAGATATTAGTTAACATACATAACATCTATATATTTAAATATTTTATAATTGGGTGTAACTTAACTTTATAACATCTATTTAATTAATTTTAATCTGGTTTTTTGCTCCAAGCTTTGGTTGGCGCAAAAGATGGGAAGAGCATTTCATCGAGGTCGAATTGGTTGTTACGACCTTGGTCCTCGATAACTACAGCATAATTTGATGTCAAATTTTGCCTATTATTAACCAAAGATAATTTATGTAATATATACATCATGCATTATTTAATTTCAACTAAATCTTAAATATTTTACAAAATTATGATCTTTGTGTGATATTTAATAACTTTTGATAACACAAAGGATATATTTGCTTAGATAGAGTTGGTAGGCACAATTGTGTTCGCAAATATAATCAAATTTTTATTTGTTGTTTCATTTAGAACATCTTTGTTTATGCGAGCTAAATGTTAATTAAGTGTTTTAAAAAAGATTTACTAAATACAAATCCTCAGCTTTCAATTAAATGATTTATTTATTCTTAATGGTTTTGTCACTTCATGTTGTTATTGCCTTATTACGCATTAAACATGCTTCCGTCAGCTTGATTGATATCTGGATTCTTCATTACAGGAACATTTTATGCATCAGAATGTCAACGTTCCTTGGGCTTATCGAGGAGATACCAGGCATCTCGGTGGATCGTTTTGATGGAGAAAACTTGAAATCCTCTGCGTATTTTCTTAGCCATTGTCACACTGATCATATGAAAGGCTTGAACTATGCATTTTTTGAACATTTAAGACAGCATAAAAAGTACCTTTATTGTACTCCTATCAGTAAAGTATTCTTAGAAGCTAAGTATGATAATTCAGAAACCTGCGTAAAGGACATTGAGATAAAAAAAAAATTCGAAATTGAGTATAAAAGCGTAGGTGACGATGAAAAGACTGTTCTTTATGTAACATGTATTCCTGCTGGACATTGTCCCGGCTCTGTGATGTTTCTTTTTGAAAAAATGGAGAAATTAATATTATATACTGGAGATTTTAGAATCAATCCAAGAGATTACGAAAAACTAAGTCCGCTGCATCACATAGATTTCAATAATAGCTATCCAAAGAAGTTTGCCAAAATGTACTTAGACACAACATTTTTGGATCGCGATTTTGCCTATTTCCCGACAAGAAGAGACAGTATGAATGTGATGTATAAAGTTGTGAAGGAATGGCTAGATAAAAGCTCAAGGAATGTCGTTATTCTGGAATGTTCCGCTACATATGGTTCTGAGTATCTCTACAGGGAGCTGTCAAAATTTTTTAACTTACCTATTCACGTTATGGATTACGTATATGAGAGCTATTGTCGTATCGGTGACTTGGAACATCACATTACAAATAATCCATTCGCTACGCGTATACATGCATGTATGGGGAAACTAGACGTTCTAAACCTGAACGGTTTGAAATGTCGTACTGATATCCTCGAGAAGGAAATATTAATTGTTGTACCGTCAGTAATGAAATGGAAGGGCAGGGATACGAGTGTAGTTGGAGAATGGGATTGTACTAGGAACAGGACGTTTAATGTGTGTTACTCCACACATGCTTCTTGTCATGAACTTGAGGAATTTATACGATACTTTAAACCAGAGGATATATATCCTTGTGTATGTCCAGAAGATGCAAAATACAGAGTATTTTATTTGCTACGTGAAATTAAAAATAAAATTAAAAAAGAAAGGGGCGATGCAGTTTAAAATTATTAAAAATACATGTTAAATTCTTAAGCGCGAAGTTAAAGGTAAACCGCTAGGTATCTAATAATAATGATGATGATAATTCTCTCTTAAGTTAATAGATAATTTGTTCTCAATTTTTGCTAATTTTGATTCTCTAATTGTATTAAGCTTATAATTACGCGCCGTTAACAGATACGTTACTGTTATATTATATTAGATATAAAAGTTTGTATTTTTATACAATAAAATATAATGAATGTTATACTAATTAATGATATCCTTATTCTTAAACTGAGTCTTGAACGCGGTGTGAGAGGAGTAATTTGAAGAACCATATTTACTACCGCATGCAAATTGAACCTTTTTTTTTATATCTTGCTTCTCTTATCTTGTTTGCAGAAATTCATAGCATTTTTGCTTCATAAAAGTAAAGTACCGAAAAAGAGATGACAACTCCTACAATGGCAAGCATTGCGCTAACTAAAGAAAAGGTATGGTTCGATAAGCCAACCTACGACAGAGCAGAACGGCAGTATTATGAGAAAATGAACAAGGTAAGGAATTGTTGTTATTGCTGCGATCATCCACTGCTCAATAAATAAACAGAGTTGTCGGCAGGGAATGGGATAGAGTAAAAATGTTTAAACATATTGATCATTGGGTAAATCATTTACTTTCAATAATCATGAATATTAAGTATATAACATCGAGTTTTGTTTTTTAAAATCTTTCCTTTGAGAAAGTACATTCATAATTCATCAAGTGGATTATTACTAGTCTTAATCATAGCATCCATAGCTAGTGCGCGTTTGTCATTTTCCTATGTTTGTGTATGCATCATGTTTGTGTTACTGTATAACTTACTAACATTTCTAACACACATACGCGGGAATATCTGGTGATAACAAAATTACCTTTGCTCTCTTTCTCTCTTCATACTTCACAAGGTGTCGGTAGAAATTTTGTACAGTGAGAAACGTAAAATTTTTTCTCAGTTTATGTCAAACTTATTTCTATATTTTTAAAAATAAACTAATAAAATAGTATTGTGGTCTTTTTAACATCGTAAGTCACGTTTCTTTCATATCTCTCGATAATTCACGCAATTATACATCTAATGCTTATATTTCAACACATTTAAACACTACATGATTACATGAACGTGTTTAATTATAATATATGTCGAGTAGCAGTTGTATGTATCAGTTGCACAAAAGAAATGATTTTGTTTTTGCTTCTTGCGTTATTTGGAAGACGTTGATCTATACTTGCATAGCTTGGAACATGTTTCAAGGTGGTGTCTCGTAAGATTGCGGGAGGCTGCACGCTTAAGTCTGACAATTCTATACCTGACAAGTGCCAAGATCTAATCAATACTAATGCATTGAAATCGAAGGCTGAAAAGTCTAAAGACAACAAGCTAGCTCATGAGTCGAATGAATCGAATATGAAACATTCCAAATGCCAAGGAAGAAACGCAAAAGTCAATAAAGATGCCGCGGACGTGTGCAACATGCAGAATAAAGAAAATGCAAAGACAAGCGAGAAATTCAATAGCGCGAGGGATAACGCGAAGGAGAAGGAGAATGCTTCTCTGAACGAGAAATCTAAAAAGTATAACGCGAAAGAGGCTAAAGAGAAAAGGAATAAGGAAGATACGAAAAATAAAAATAGGGGAAGTGGAAGAAACGATGTCGGGGGAAATAAAGAAACTGCAGTGCCATTCGCGAGGAATAAAGAACAATTGCCCGATCAGGTATATGCTTCAATGCAATCTGTGGGTTACTGTTCAGTATCTCTGTATCTCGACGCGATATAGACGAATTGTATCTTCAGTTGACTTTACGTTAATTTTATTTCATTATACTGTCGTAGAAAAGCGCGTCGTGTTACGTTTTGCAATTAAAAGAATGGCATCTGTTTCTTTGTTCCATTTTACTTTCGTCTTGTACTGACAGCTTTACTGTAACAATATGCATGTGTATTTCTTTGCTTGCTATAAATATGCATGGTATATGCATGTATCATATCGCATTTACACATTCTTGGTTATTTAAATAACAAAGAAGCGCCTGTTGTATTCGCAAAAGGCTTAAAGTCTATTTTAATTTGATTATAAACTATCATTCTATAGCACTTTTGTCAATAGAATAAAATTACAAATTTTACTTTTTTTATTTAAAGATGCTTTTGAGCTTTTTAACGTTGCCAACTCTTAAACAGCTTGCTTAATAGTACTAACATCGCTAAAAAATAGAAATGCTTGGGATAATTTTCTGTTTTCTTTTTTGTATTTGTGTATTCTATGAGTTTTTAATTGCATGTTTATTCATAGTTAATAATTCAGTAAGTTTCCCCGCATTTCTTTCTCTATAAAAACATATGCTAATAAAGACGTACTTACTTTAATTTGTAAATACTGTTGATTTTTGTGGTACATTGCCCGCATTGCCGCATTTTTATATTAAAAAAAATATAGTATTGTTCCACTTCTTAATATTTCCGCCATAATATGTTGTAATGTCTATCTCCACATGTGTGTTTGTTTAATTAATATCTAAAAATGGGTATTTGAGAATGGTTTGAAAATATTTATACAATTGTAGCTTTTATTTATATTTTCCATAAAAATAAAAATATATGTCTTCTTTTAATGAAATTAATAACGTCTAATTAATATTTTTACTGCAAAAGAGTAATGCTTACTTGTATCAATACCGTTATTAGAAATTATGTTATTTTTTTTTTTTTTATTAAAAAGAAAGAGAAATCTTTAGAGAACCAAGAAACATTTTAATATTCTGTTGTATACATATACCTGTATATCCTGATCTTCAATTAATATTTGATTTTGTTAATGTTATTAATGCAAAGTAAACTTTAGTGGAGATATGGCATGTAGTCGTTTTGAATAATCAATCTGGGTGTGAGCTTACTTTTAATCTCGGTGGATGCAGGGAGCTCAACAGTCCACTTGCCCAATCTTGTCCGCTGCTGGAAGTTTGGCCAATGAGGTTGCGAAGGCTCGGCAGCATATTAAACAGTCTTTACAGTGTGTGAGTACTGCACTCTCTTAGCTCGCTCTTTATAACATAATTTTCACACAATCTGCTTACTAATATAACGTTATTATTTAAGTCTATTCTCGCATCGCCTTTCATCGCTTCTTAGGCATTTTAGAATATAAAACTAATGTTGCGAATATAAAAAAATGAATATTAAATGAAAAAGGATTTTACGTTTGTAAAATAACTATTAAATATCTTTCCTTATTCTCATGAAAATGTCTGTCGTATATTGACGTACTATTGACAATAAATTATTAATATTACTAATACATTCATGTATTAATTATAAAAACATATTTTATTGAATGTTAGAATTTTCATGGATCTGAATAAGACCAACAATCAAATTTATTCCATATTGTGTTTTATCCAACTAATTATCTCAGTACTAGAGTAAGAAGTATAATTTTTAGAACATTAAATAATATTTTTCAGATGGATGATCTTGCAGCACTTGCCCATACAAATCAAGATGTTACACCTCGTGTCGTCAAACTTGAAAAAGAAAATCAGGATCTCCGAAATAGTACGTATATTACATATTAATTATTATAATTATTACAAGTATTATGATACATGCAAATATTAGTTCTCTATGTCAAAAAGTTCTATATGAAAACTATCAGCAATAAATAATGAAAAATTCAGGTAATAATTTAATACATTTAATAATTTATTACATTTGTTATTTTTTTCGTTTATAATTTATTAATTAAATATTTTTATAAGATGTATTAGATATATTATAGATATAATATATCTGATCATATAGATGCTAAGATATATTGTATATAGTACATATAGATTCAAATCACGTATCACATCCCACCAAATAAAGCTAATTATCAATAATTTATTTTATTCCATGAATTATGTAGTTATATGTCGCACCTAAAATAGTTTTAGCACGAATTAAATATATCTGACAATACACAATTATGAGTCTTAGCTATTGCTATTATACACTTTTTTGATTATTCTTTTAAAACATTATGTAAGTATAAAAATATGTTAGTCAAAAATATATATTAGGTAAGATAACGCAAAAGAAATATCAAACTGCAATAATTTCCCGCTATTGTATCGATACACAGTCTTATAGATTAATAGCAAGCATAATTGAACGAATATGTATCAAGACTTGAAAATCTTTTTGAATAGTCATTCAGGACCTGAAGAGTACTGTTGAAAAATTGGTGAATCGCGTGAAAACTGTTGAAACTTTGGAAGAACGTTTGGAAAGCCTCGAGGCACGCGTACCTTACATAGCAATTTGTCCTGCGAAACCTGAGGAACCAGAGTTTGAGCAGAAGCAGAGCAAAGAAAAAGGAGATGACGATGACGATATTGATCTGTTTGGTTCCGATTCAGAGGCAAGTGAGCAAAGACAGTAGAAATGGTATTAATTGGTCTCTTTGTCTAAGGCGAATGTTTAAGTTTAATTTCGTATGACACAGAAGTAACTAAACACTACACACTGATATTCTTAAATTAACATGAATGTTAAAATATGCGAATTTATATTTATATAAAATTGTGACATTTATTTTTTTGACATACACCAGATATTCCCATAATACTGTTTCATCCAATATTAGCACTTTTTTCACATTCATATAAATCCAGTATATAATAGTGTTCTTTCGCGAATTATGAAATCCGTCTGTTTTTATAACTATCGCTTACGAAACATCTTGCTACATTTGATTTGATAGGGAGAGGATACAGAGGCTGCCAAGATTAGGGAAGAACGGCTTGCTGCATATGCTGCAAAGAAGTCTAAAAGTATGTAACGCAGCTCAATTATCCATAATATGTTATCTATCATTATTAATCGACATGTATCTTACAGAACCAGTCTTGATAGCTAAATCAAGTATCATCCTGGATGTGAAACCGTGGGACGACGAGACGGACATGAAAGAAATGGAAAAGGCGGTGCGGAAGATCGAAACTGACGGTCTTCTCTGGGGTGCTTGTAAGTTTCCATAATATTTTTCGGTCGTTAATATTACGTACGAACTCTATAGTTAAGGTCTATCCTTCTTTCATAGCTAAACTTGTGCCGCTCGCTTTTGGAATTCACAAGCTACAGATTTCGTGCGTCGTGGAAGACGACAAAGTGTCGGTAGATTGGTTGACAGAACAGATTCAAGAACTCGAGGATTACGTGCAAAGCGTCGACATCGCGGCTTTCAACAAAGTGTAAAGAAACTAGAACGAAAACTATAAAAAGTGCGTGGCGGTATAGTCGAAAATAAGCATGGGTCTATGTGCCATTTCTGCATTCCATTAGCAGTATCTATAATCGAAAACTGTTTACATGCGAGTTTTGCCGCATCAAGTCAAAAGATAAAGATATTCTAAAACTAGATGTTATTACAATCTGACTGTCTAAAAGCTTGCAAAATATAAAAAGCAGATTCAACAGTAAATTTGGCAGATTTAAATAAATTAAAGATATTTGATATTGTTAATCCTTGTGATATTGTAAATGTCAAAATTAAACTTTTATCTTTTATTTATAATATATATATATATAATATATATTTCTGAATAAATTGCAGCAGATTGTTTCTACTAAAAGTGAAGTTACCTTTTACTACTTTATGTTCTCATATTGTTATCTTAAATAAAAATTATTTGGCCAATGCAATACATGTGTCCAGTAATTTCTGATTTTTAATTGCATGTTGCGTAAATTATTATTTAAATTTTAACTAGAAATACATTGTCTATTTCTAAATTACATATATTTAAAGATTTTAAAGTAAAACAACATTATTTATTACTAATAATGTATCTCGTTATACTAATGTCCTCTTTCATCAGCGATAAGGACCATCACGCCACATTTCTCTCAAACGATATGCTTCTAATATACCATACCTCTTTCTCCATTTATCTTTTTTCTTTTCCTCTTCCTCTTGATAAGGGATAAAGAGATATCAAAAATGTCAATAATATAAACATCCAGACGAAACGCCAGCTCGAAGAGAGCCTTCCTAGCAACATAAAACTGAACTCACACATTCATCAGATATTAGATATCCTACAAATATATTGCGCAAGTAATATTTTTAAATAAAAATAAAAGAAATTTTGATTTCCTTAATATATCGATACAATTTTAGAGATTGAATAGTTATATAATAATAGCGTGTAATGAATTAGGAGCTTGGAAGGATAGATAAAGATAGAAAGCGTGAGAGGAGGGGAGAATCAAAGAGGGGAAAACCGAAGGCTGGTTTCCGGAAGCGCACTATCAGCACTATTATGTCATTCTATCTTTATTGCTCATTAGATTAAAATAAGGATAGATTGATTCGCCTTTTTAACAAGGTGCAGCCAGGTGCAGCTAAACTCAACCACAGTTGTGACTGAACTGTGAGCAGTAGCTCGCTGTAACGTAAACATTTCTGAATCTATAGGTTAAATGTATATTTGTATTCATTAAAATTGATAATATTATCTAATAATGAGTGAAAAACGTGAGCACGAAGGCAGTGACACAGAAGATGGTTGGATCGGACCGCTACCTTCGGAAGCTGCGCCGCAAAAGAAGCAACGAGGTTAACTAACCTAACCAAGGCTGTTTTCATTTAATTTCCCATCAATAAATGCTAATTGAAATTCATGTATCTATTATCTCACTTTTTACCTTCTTACTTATCGCACATACGATGTAATTACTTTCCAATTGCTTAATACAAATTGAATGTAAATGTAATATGTTTCTCTATTCCATGGGGGGTTTAATTTTTTGAAATTTTGATTTTTTTATTGTCCCGCTTGATATTGTTTGATAAATAAAAAGATCTACATCACTCTAAGGAATTACATACATGTTTTAATTACTTTCTGTATAATTTTACAGTCTTGGAGTATGAACAAGTCTACATAGATAATTTGCCATGCTGCGAATGTTATGAGAAATCTTACATGCATAGGGATGTCATCACTCATATTTTAGTAACAAAGTTAGTATTTTAGAAATAATAATTACAACAATGTGTAGCAGTTTTCTTTCTGAAAGGCTTGTTATTTAAATTTATTGTTACAGGTCAAATTTCGTGATAACCGCCAGTTGCGACGGACATATAAAATTCTGGAAAAAGCAGGAGGAATTAATAGAATTTGTAAAACACTTTCGAGCGCACTTAAAGCCGATACATTCAATGTCTGCCAGCTGCAACGGTGTTCACGTATGTTCAGTCAGCATAGATAAAATCGTTAAAATTCCAGAAACCTCGACGAAAAAAACTACAGGAACTATGAAAATATTCGACGTTATTAATTTCGGTAAGTAAGAAAGTTTACGCGTGACTCTTATTTAAGATACGTAGAGAATATATTTAATTTATTCTGTCCTGTATGTTATTTAAGATATGATAAACATGATAACGTTGGACTTTGAGCCACTTTGCGCCGAATGGGTTTACTCAGCTGGCGATGCAATATCCGCTGTGGCAGTGTCTTCGCAAGATTCCAACAAGATATATATCTATGATGGCCAGGGAACAAGTACACCTTTACACGTGTTCGAGAAGCTGCACACTAAACCTGTTGTCATTATGAAAGTAAGTCAGGCTATAATGGAAGATGCGCAGAAAGGAATGCCGAGATTTTGGTAAAATTAGAAGAGGGTAACGCATCTTTTTTTTTAACAGTATAATCCAGTGTACGAGACGTGCATCTCCGTTGATAGAGCTGGAATATTAGAGTACTGGACAGGTCCGAAAACGGAATACAAGTTTCCCAAATGCATATCGTTCGAATCAAAGTTGGATACCGATCTGTTTGAATTCGCCAAAAATAAGACTTACCCATGCGGTTTGGCGATATCACCAGACGGTAAACGGTTCGCGTCTCTCAGTGGAGATAGAAAAGTTAGGGTTTTTAATTTCCGGACGGGCAAACTATACAGAATATTTGACGAGACGCTGCAGAGATTTAGCGAATTGCAGCAAACCGTACAGCAACTTCCAAACATGGAATTTGGACGCAGGTGGGACAATTGCATCTTACATGAATTGGTTCTAATTTCTTTAGCAAATAAGGATTATATTAATTTTTATTATTATAATGGCAGAATGGCAGTCGAGAGAGAACTGGATAAAACTGAAACAAATTTGGGAAATATTATTTTTGATGAGTCTGGTTATATTATTCTATATCCTACTATGCTGGGTGTCAAAATGGTGAATCTTTACACAAATCGTTGTATTAAAATCATGGGAAAGCCGGAGAACATACGACCAATGCGGCTAGCATTATTCCAGGTATTCAATAAAAGTCTGATGATTAAAAATACATCTGTACACAATATTACAAATACTCAAATACATTATTCAATAATTCAATATAGGGAAAAGCGAGGAAGACTACTGCCGCGTTGACCGTTGAGATGGAGGCGTCCGAGAATCCCACGATGGAGCTGAATCGGCCCGATCCGACGTTGTTTTGCACGGCGCACAAAAAAAATCGGTTCTACATGTTCACGAGACGAGAGCCGGAGGATACAAAGAGTCAGGAATGCGACCGCGACGTATTCAACGAAAAGCCCTCTAAGGAGGACATCATATCTTCTACAGAGGCCACAAACATGCAAAAGATATACGACACGGCGATAATTCACACGGCGCTCGGTGACATCCACGTAAATCTCTTCGGCAAGGACGTCCCCAGGACGGTGGAAAACTTCTGCGTGCACGCGAAGAATGGCTATTACAATGGTCACATATTTCATAGAGTTATCAAAGGTTTCATGATACAAACGGGAGATCCTACTGGCACTGGTACCGGCGGTGAGAGCATATGGGGAGCCGAGTTCGACGACGAATTCAAGCCGAATCTGAAGCACGACAGGCCGTATACTCTGAGCATGGCAAATGCAGGGCCAAATACGAACGGTAGCCAGTTTTTCATTACATTGACACCGACAGTGAGTATAAATTCTTTGTACAGTAGATAATACTTTTTAAGGTTTTTCAGAAATTGATTACGATGTGTTTGCGAGATTTCATTTAACACAAATATTTCATTCGTTTTTTAGCCCTGGTTGGATAACAAACATACCGTATTCGGCCGAGTTTACAAAGGAATGGAGGTCGTGCAAAATATCAGCCAAGTGAAGACAAATCCTAAAACTGATAAGCCTTACGATGACATACGAATAGTTAGCGTGACTGTTAAATAATTTTATATAATAAAAATCGAGATACATTTGTATCAAAATCACTTTCTTTCTCAATCATTTCACGACATATGTTGGTGTCCATTTACTTCTGCGCCATTTGATATGCTAATCCTCTGATGAAGTTATATGCTCCCGTAGCGCAGGTGAATAAATTAACGCTGAACAAATTGTAATTTTTTGGTATGATTACCAGTGAGTATCTAGAATTGTGCGGTTTCAAATAAATCATCAATCAACCTTGTATATAATGAATCTCAAACGAGAGATATTTATACCTAGACCATATAGCACCCGTAATCATAAGACTCGCGGTTTGGCTGAGAGAAATTGTATCCGCGGGTCGTTTGACATCCCCTATACCTGCTATAACCAGGCCCCACTTAAACGTTGGCGCCCAAAAAAATACAGTGGTCGGACCTGATAAAACGATTTTTTTAAAACATTTTTTGGTGAATTTAGCGATCTCTTTTTCAGAGACGTTTTAATTGGACAAGACCATACCTGCAGGATGCAAAAACGCGGCGCGGAATCTCTCGGGTAAGACCGAAGCGATCTTCAACATTAATTTCTGATAAGCACTGACTTTTCCAGGTAATGCCATAATTTTGCTTTATAAAATTACTCTGCCAAATCGGAAAAATATATTTTACAATATAAAAATTATATGAAATCTTCATAATATAGTCTGTAAAAAAATGTAAATAACAACTATAACGTTCACATTACGTGTATCTCGCATTTCAGTAATGACTTCATTCAGTAATAATGTATACTGGGTACCACAAATGTTTTAATCATTTATGGTATTTTAATGCATTATTATATATTATATTATATAACTATTTGTGGCGAATTGCCTAAGTTAATATTTAATTAATATGTTAATCACTTTTTTAATGTTCAATTTTTTAAATAGCGAGATGTTTGGTATTTCACTTTGATTATATTTTGATACAAAATATAAAATATTTTGTATCATAAAATATACATTTTTTGATGGTCTTGCTTTAATACTTTTATGCATAAAATAGTGACATTAATCGATTGACGTAAAGAAAATATAATTGCATTTAAAAAAGGTACGCAATATTGCACGTTGCTAATAACTTTGAACTTTGAATGTGCTGAAAATTAATACGCTGTCATTAAACATTTTTCCAAGATACTACGTTATAAAATGAGTCGAAGATAGTGTGTTTGACCAAATTGCTCGTATATAATTATTGCATATTCAACTAAGCATTTAATTTCATTTACTTCCGCAGGAAAGACTATCCGCACGGTCATTTGGGCTAATATTTTCTTACAAAAGAAAAAATAGAAACAAGCTTAATTAAATAGCTTAATTAAAGAATAATAAGAAAAATTAGAAAGAATTAAAAAACTCATTATGTTTGATGTACATACATATATAAAATGAAATAGCGAGAGCTTTTTTTATTTATATCTATTAATAAAAAAAAATATTTCACTGATAATCGTATTTGCGCGAGAGATTGGACCTTAATTAGTTTCAACATCGTAGAAGTGCGGTAAGAGATACACATCATATTTTTGGAATTGGTATATATGGGATCGTATAATGACCTGTTTCGTAAATGAGAATTCATGAAGAAGTAAAAATGAAAGAACATGAGAAGAGCAAGCAGGCAGCGGAGCATCAAAGCGGAACAAATATACGGTGAATATTTGTATTTTATTTTATATTATATTATTTATTATTTATTTATTATTTTCGTATCGCATGTGGAATTAATTGCATAATTTTCGCGACAGTTACATAGCCATTACGTTTACCATTTCATACCTCTATATAAATATAATGCATACGTCAAACGCAATATATCCTTTTTTTTTTTAATTAAAAGTGCAGTTTCATGTCGACGAAATTATCTGTCACAAAGATTTAACCCGCAATGTAATTAAAAGTTAAATACAATTACAATTAAATTTAGTTGAAGTAAAAAGACCATAACATATAAAGATAAAACAAAGATAAAATAAAATGTCGATACAAATAAGGGATACAACTTGCAAGAAGAAATCGGAGTCATGCCGGAACGGCATGGAAGAGCTGAAATATCTAATATGTGCTATTGACAATTGGTACGTGCAATTTAATTTAGGAAATCCCAATAATTCTCAACGTTCAAAATTATCGCGTGTTTCGTAATACGCGATAAAAGAGAAACGCTTGATCGTTAGTTTCCGGCGATTAGCCATTCTAGTTTCAAAGTGTTGTTGTAATATTTATAGCAAATGTGCAAGCGTTTCATCATCGCCGTCGCACAGTATAATTTTGCCCCCGAGAATTGAAGAAATTCCTTGCGAGATTCCACCCCGAAGGCCTCCTTGCGTTCCGCCACCTCGATGTTGTCCAATAACACCTGGATCTTGTTGCCCCCGGCTTTTGCTACCCCCTATACTTCCGACAACATTGCCGCAGCCACCCTCGCCACCGAATCCATACTGCAATCCTTGCCGCCCTTACAGTCCACTACCGTGTTATTCGCGCGAATAAAAGGACAAAGAATTTAAAAAAAGGAAAAAAAACGTACGCGAAATTAACACATTGATTGCCACGTCTTTTACGTTTAAATGACATTCAATTTCATGAAATATTCTCAGAGAGCCAAACACGTTTTCCTTTCATAATTTTTCTTTCTTTTTGCCATAAAACATAATTTCAGATTGAAATATTAATAGAGTTCGTGACGTATTTTTTTTTGTTGAAAAAAAGTAAACTATAGAAAGAAAACATGTTTGTTGAAACAATGTTTAACTTCCTGGAAATTATATGTCATTCATGAACGACGTAGCAATCAATGTGTTAATACTATACATGTATTTATTTTAGAGTTTATGCGTTATATCATTTTAAGGTAAACGACAATAAGTGAGATCAAAGAGAAAACTTACCCTTTTTTGGCAGAAAAATAAAGGAAAGAAATTTATTACAAATCCATATATAAAACATTCATATTTTACTCGGATTTCAACGGAAAATCCGTACATACGACAGAATCTAATCAAAATATTGGATATCTTTCTTCCTTTTTCTCCTTTTGGGAAAACGAGGTCAATGCAACCACAACGGTGCAGTCCATTTCGACATCATAAAATAATACCGATGGCCGCGTCTCTCGCAGGGTTGCATGATATGTTCCAAATAAAAGCGTCAACCGCCGTTCACATGCAATATCGATGATGACTAGACACCAGTGTGATATAGACAGGATCATTCGTACTTCACACGCATGAGTTCTATCCATGCCCTAAATCGTTAACTATTGACCCTCTCCGCGAAGCTACTTTGCATACAAGATTTGCTTGGTCGATTGTATTTGTTGATCCCAGCCCGGCGACGAGAGTATTCGTGCATTGCCTGAGGATTCCAATATTGACGAGCGTATCCTCATACTGATTGTGGCCGATATTCATAGTCATTCAGATGCTGTATGACTCGTTTCATTGACTACGGAGTATCTAAAGATAAACTTAAAACGATCTTAAATATAAGATCTGACTATGAATACCGGCCTGTGTTTCAGCGAATATACGCTCTCCTTTAAGTTCAGACAATTATTCGCGGTCGAAGGATTCATGCATCGCAGATTTCGGCGAAGCAGTTTCTTTCAGTTTAAGAGATTCGCTGCTACGAATCTCCGTGTATCTCGATTTGATGAAGTTAGTTTAATGTAATATATATATTTATTCGCTGCGGATCCGTATCTTTGATCTATCATGAGAGACAATTAAAATGTCTGTACAAATTGGTGTTTTTCGTAATTAATGTCCGACGCACAAGGTAGCAAAGCGATCAGCTTTCCTGTTATTAATTGGTATTATTACGTAGTTATTACTGTTATCATTACTATACTAGCATGCTGCTTTATAAACATTAATAATCTACGTTATTAGCTACAGTTTTGGCTTATCTATAATTCGGAGAAGTAACGAACTTATGATAATCTTTCAAATAGACCGTTTTAGCATGCGTATACACAGCATAAATATGACGCGAAACATTGGGAGATCTTTGCAGAATTTCCTTTCAGAATTTTCTTCCCGAAACGCCAAAACGAATTTTGCGCCTCAAAGCCGCATTATCGCAAATTACATTCGTCCGTTCGCGTGAGTTTATGACAGCTCGGCCCGTATCAGACGCGGAATATTCGCATCTCGTAAATGTAATTTTTATCACACGCCCCGTTTCGTTATCGATGATTTTATTTCCGATATTATATCGCGCTGCGCTGCTCTTATCCTATTTTCAGCGTCACGTAATCCTCATCGTGATAAATCACAACATCGCGATGACGTGTCACAGGAATATACGGAATATATATAATAATATATAGTCATTCTCTGCGCACGCGGATATAAAAGTGCGAAGCAACAGCGAAGCTCTCATAAAATTATTACTTACGCGCTTAAAACACACGCACACATACACCGACACGTGTTTCGCTTTAATTAAGGGGCTTATCAGACTCAGTGAGAAAATGCATTATGAAACCAAAGGGAACAAAAAATACGGTATTTCGATGTTAAAAATGTATTTATTTATACAATCTTATATGTAAAAGACTAGAAATTAAGAACAAAGTTTTCAATTTCTATCTTCTACATAAAATATTTATCGCCGCGAAACTTTGCATCTCGGACTGTGTCTGCGTAATTTCCAGAAGCTTGATCTGAAACACAAAACCCAAATATCTTTTTTAGATATGTACTATCTAACGAGATGGTGTGTGTGAAGGCAGATTTTAACGTTTTGACTTTTTAATGAAATTATAACATTTCTCCAATTTTTTTTTAAATTAATTATTTTCAAACAGTTATAATATTTGTGGAAAGCCAAAATTAAGCCTTCCCTTCACTAGGTTTTATAAAATATCATATCTAAAAAAATATTTGGATTTTGTGTTTCAGATCAACCCTTCTAATATTATGTTACATACAGTCCAAAATACAGATTCGTGACAATAAACATTTTATGCGGAAGATACAATGAAATCAAAGATTTGTTATTATTTTATAGTTTTCTAGGTATAAAATTAAAAAAAATAAATACATTTTTGACGTCAAAATATGTTTTTTATTCCATCATTTAAAAAAAGAAAAAAATTCGTCCAAAATTACATTTCTTCACCGAACAGTCAGCCTGAATAAGCCCCTTATTCTTTTCACGGTTGACTTTTTTTGAAAAGAGGAACTGATTTAATTATTTTTTAAGGTTTCACTGATGTCGCTGAATATAAAAATGCGGGATTACACATGAAAATTCAAAATAGCGAATCTAATATGGCAAATGTAAAAAAATAAAATCTTTTTTAAAAATAATTTTTAAGACAACTACATAGCAAAGTCCAAAAATTTGTATCCGCAAGTATCAAACGACATCATCATTATGTTTCCGTTGAGATACAAATGATTCGAGAGTTCATTTATATCTTATATATAAATGTGATCAGAAATTTACATTATTAAAAAATCTTATTTGAGCGAAGATAACACGTACACTGCACACTTGTTAAACCTTTATTAAAACCTTTCAGAAAACCTTTCAATCTTACTACGAAAATAATTTATATATATTTTATAATAGCATTTTTTTTTACCACAATAACTTTTATTTAAAAAATTTAAATTCCTTTTAAAATGAGTCATTTAGCAATGACTCAATATTTACCGGAGAGAGGATTTTTTTAACGCTGAGACATGTATTCCACTGGACGTGAAAGGGTTAATTCCTCCTGATTTGAATTATTTACGTATGAGAGCGGCAACAAACTTCGCACTGCGCTTCGACAAAAAAGCTTCGAGTTGAAAAGGACGTGATTTATTTATTTGCTTACGCGCGAGTACAAAAGCCCCTGAGGTCTAGTTCCCTTCGCGCGCTACTCGCCATCGATACGCATTACGGGCGTGAATTTCTTTGTATCCCAGACATCCCAGTTATTTGCGCCTGGCACCCCGAGAATCTGCTCGATATTCTTCGCGGTTGTGCGCCTCGCGTTACCGCGATTCGTCGCGTGGCCTCCTAAAATCAGATACGTTTTCTCGCCTACGTCGCACAATGCTCACCTATTCGCGAAGATAGCGCACGTATTCGCGGACCGAGGAGCGACACGCTCGGGCGATCGATATCTGATCTGATGAAATCACTTTTCTTTCTTCTCGCGCCGTACACGGGACGCTGCGCGAGGAGAACGTTAGAGAACGAAAAGATTCTCGCAGCTCTTGGTTTTCCTCTTGAAGCCGAGCAGGTGCTTCAGAATCCGTCTGCTGCGCTGCTTGCTGCGACGGCGCCTGGTCACCTGGTCCCGGTTGCGCTGCGGATTCAGCTTGATTTGCGCCAGAATGCCGACCAGAAGCTCGTCCACGTGATGGGCCAGACCCGACGACGTCTCGATGAACTTGCAACCGCAGCTGTTTGCCAAACGGCGGCCAACTGTCGGCAGGACGGTAAACTCGAGAATGTCATATATAAGCAGTTGAAACTTAAAACTCGCTTTATGGACGATTCCAAATTCTAGAATGGAATTCCACTTCATAATTTTATGTGGAAGGATGTGCTGGATGCTTTGACATATGTGAGTGCACTTTATATAAAATAAATTTCATGTACGTGCGCATTTTGATTCCTCAAACGTATTAAGTCCACTTCAGACGACCTGCAATTCGTATCAATATATATTGTCGATAAAATTCTGTTTACAATTTTATATCCCGCGTAGTATGGTAAACGTTTGGAGAATCATAATACATAATAAAATATACATTAAAATACACGTAAAAATACACGGTATATGTAAATTTATATAAATAAAATTCTATTCTATAAAAGTCTAACGTAAACATTATAAATTGTATAAAGCTTTCAAATCTCTGTAAAACTGTATTTTATTTCATAACATCAGTTCATAGATTTGTTAAACGTTATTTTTATAAGGAAGTTACACTAAAATGATGTAAATTTGGATATGTAACACAGGATTTTTCGTTGAACTGAATTTGAGAAACTCTCGATTTATATTTTTCCGAGTATTTTTCTCTCAACGATTTCGTTAAAACGATTCGCGGATTGTGACTATAGACATGAGAGAATTTATACGAAATTCATGTACACACCCACTGACGGAACTTCCCGCTTCCTCTCGAGGTCCACTTTATTACCAACCAGGATGACACCGTGAGTCGTCATATAATCGCTCTTCCACAAATAGAGCAGCGTCTCCTCGGCCACCTTTAAGCTCCTTCTGTCCACCACCGAGTACACCACCACGTACACGTCCGGATTGTAAGTTGAACAAAAAGTCTCGACCTCGAAAAGATGAAGGTGGGGAAGAAAGTGGGAAAATTCACGAAAAAAGGTCGAACGGATGGTCGATTCATTTTCCAGCCGAATAAATTTTATCGAAAAACTCTCATCGTTCATATAACGAAACGCGATATTGCAATAAATAGAAACACAAGAGAGAATTCTGCGACGTGTAAAATAAGCGTTATTTATTTTCCAATAGCTCGCGTATCTATAATGTTTTATTTTGTAACTCTTAAACGATCCTACAGTTCACACTGCAAAACGTGTCCTTGTTTTTTTTATCTATACGTATAATTAGCGCTTTATCGCATTAAGCACCTGCGTAACAGCCCTCTTCCGATTTATCTCGATAAATCCGAGGAAATAATTCGCTTAATTCCCCTTCCACGTTGTTCACCCCTTCGAGTTTGTTCGTTTTCTTTACTCGATAAAAGAATACCTATGTTTCTCAATTCTTTCTCTCATCTACGCGCATTATCGCATTATCGTGTTATATTTGGGGTGTATCCCGGAGGTTTACGCCGACATTTAATCGGCAATAATAGAGAGAACTCGATAAAGATGACGTCGTGCTATAACTCTATTTACGAGAGCGGCAAATAAGTTCCTTCCGGCATATCCGACAGTTACTCAATTTAACGCCATTTGTCGGGTAATTGACCTTTCGATGCATCACCTCGGCGCTCCGATATCACTCCGCTATTTTTCACCGCAACCGAAAAAAACATCGCATTTTACTCACTGACATCTCCGAGGCGGGGTGATCAATGATTTCTAATTCCGTCTCCTGCCCATCGAGCATCACCGATACGTTCTTCTGCCCGTACTCCTCGTCTGAAAAACGCAGCAAATCGACATTTGCAATACCGCGTCCGACCATCAATCAGACTCGCACGTCATCGGTATTACTTTCGTATATGTATATGCAAACGCGCGCGTAATTAAAAGCAAAAACTAATGATTAATGTCCCGCTTTAAAGGCAGCGGTTGGATCGTAAGATAGCACACGTTCCCACCGCGCGTCATACTCCACGCTCTTTATTCTCTCTCATGCCGCCAGAAGCGAGGATCAGGTCCTTCATTAAAAGTATACGCGCAAATGTGTTTATCCGAAGGGACAAATTTAATTACACTCCAACGGCGAGACATTTTATAGAACTACCGGTGACCGTTCCTTTCCGAAGGGCCATTATGATCTAGGTTGAACTCGTCAAAGCGGGAAGAGAGGAATATATTGCCTCTTTCGTGTACAGAAATATCGATAATGCTCTCTTTCTCTCCCCCTCTCTCTCTCTCTCTCTCTCTCTCTCTCTCTCTCTCTCCCTCTCTTGACAAGTACTTGGTGCAAAATCGATACAACAGGGTCTGCTTTGAGAGCTCACGCGGAGGTACTCACGATGAGGACCGGTACTCGCGGCGAATTCGTGCAATGATTTCAATAAAATCGACCACGAGAGAGTGACCTCGACGGCGGAAACCAGCGGAAAATATCATACATACATACATGCATTACCCGGGAAAAGGATAAAAGAGAAAGAGAAGAGAAGACGGTGAAGAGAGCGACCGAGGCATCTTTCTTTTCGGGTCAATAGCGTACCGCATGTTGTCTTATCGTCGTTTCCGCTCAAGTATTTGCTGTACCAGATGGACAGGAGCTCGAACGATATCCGCCGTATCCGGTACCGACGTTGGTTATCGGAAGGTTTCGATTGATGCAAAATACTCGGGTGTTCGTGCTAGGCGAAGTATAAAGAGAATTCTCCGTATTCCCTTCGAGCGACTGAGATAAGAGCGGCTTATCACCGTGATGGAGCACATTGCAAGACGAGCGAGTTTTAATTGCGGATAGTTAACGATATAGCTATATATTGGTATATTGATACTTATTGAAAGGGCGAGCGACTCCGAGCGAGCGCCGTCGAGTTCGCAGAGTGGGACAAAAGCGCAGCGTCAATGCGCGTCACGGACAATTCATTACAAGCGAAAATTGCTTCCGTTAACAGGTTACAAACGGCTCGTGCGAATTAATTGGCCCGGTTGGACTGCTAAATTACAGGTTATTATTATATTGTTGTTTGTGTGTGTATGTATGTACGCGTAATGAGAGAGTCACGCTTCCACGGGACATTTGCCGACGCGATTGGATTTTGTGCTTTCTCGCACGCGCTGGATCGCGCGACATCGATCGCATTGATTTTGACTGATCACCCTGCAAAAAGCAATTTCGCAAAAGGGTATCTTACCATTCGTCGCACGGAAGCATAAGAAAATGTAAGAGAGTTCGAGACGCGCAAACGTATAAAAGACTAATGAGACGAAGAAGATATGACTTGCATACGAAAGTGACTCCTCTCCGACACCATTCGCGAAAAATAATTAACGCTGTACGCGTTTACGGCGCAAACCAAATATATTGCTATAAATTACATGGAAAACGTGTCCCTCTTTACATTTTCTTGCAAATCTGCGATATAACGATATTCATTAAAATTGACAATCAATTGTATGTATACAGTTTTACTAATTATGTAAAAAGCTATTTACGTGTTTTAAACCGCGCTATGTAAAAGCATATATATGAACAATATTTAATGTAATTAAAATAAATTAAAACAATGCTGTAATTAATCAAATTTTTGTTACATCTAGAAATATTTAAATTAAAATTTGCGCCATACAAAAATATAGTAAAAGATATATAAAAGCAATCCAAATTATAAAATTTCTTTCTCGCATTAGCGGATTTTGAACGTTTTAAATCGTACGTTAAAGTATTCAAGTAATTGCGACAATCCATTTGTAAAATAGAAAACGTACTTAATCTTTCTGAACAAAAGTACCGTAATTTCCCAGGATCCTCTTCTAAAAAGGAGATGTGAAGTTTATTGTTGCCGCTTTTCCGCGATGCCGATTGATTCTCTTGCTGCGCTTACTTCATTTGCAGCTGTCATTGTATATTTTGACAGTTGTGTATAATAGGGTTAATAGTGAAATGTTAAAGATAAATAGCGCGCGCGTAGCGCGCGTCTGTAGTGTCTAGTAATACAAAAACTTTATATTGTAACTTCTGTTACAATACTTTGTGCGGAATAATTTCGGAGTAATAATCGGAGGCATAATCGAACAGTTAATTGATGCAATCAAAGCGCTTTAAGGGAAATGCGCGTTTCGCGTGAATATATATTGTACCGTTAACGTTTTACCCAGCAGATTAATTAATTCCGTTAAATGAGAGTACGTAATATCGCGAACAATCCGGCGTAACTCGCAACAAGTGCTAAATAATTAAATGCGAAATAGCCGTCGCGAGACGATCATTTGCTCTAAGCAAAGTTTCAGAGGCGACGTCCATCCGGCAGCGAACGCTTCTTCGAGGATGCTTCTTTCAACGGCAAAAACGGAAACGACGTTAATTTCCTGCCACGGTGGAAACGGCTTGTCTGTCCCTTCGCGAAGGGAACGTTAATCACCATTTCTCGATTACGATAGATATCCATCTGATTTTAATCGCGATAGTTAGTCTCAGAGAGCGCGGCGTTTCACGTGGAGTGGTCCGGCTACGTCACGGTGCCGAATTAGATCGAAATTAAACGAAAGGTAAACAAGCGTAAAAGCAGCCGTGTGCTTACCGAGAGAGGCGTCGTAAGCGCAAATGTAGTCGCTCGTGGTGAATTGTGCAGTTAGGGCGGTTTTCCCGACTTCCGACGCGCCCAGCATGCCCACTTTGTACGTCGCCACCCGCTCGTTGCCGGCTTCTTCTTCCGCCTCCATGCCGGAGAGCTGCGAGGCCGAGCTGAGAAGGAGAAAAAGGAGAAGCGTAACCCGACGAATGAAATATTACGTACATTCGAACGAATTACGCGAGACTATCGCTTCTGGAAATTCTATTAGTGCTTCATCCGGATCATTCGCAATTACGACCACGGTACTCGTCCACCATTATGGCAGATACGTGCGATTAAAACGGTTCTCTTTCGTTAAGGCAACAATGCCTGTACAATTTTCATCTAATAAACGGTTTATTCGGGACAGACATGTTAAATCCGACGCGCGAACTTTATCAACCTTGTCGCGGTTATTACACGCGACGTCAACAAGCAGTTTTAATTTTCACGATCCCGCGGAGATGTTGTGCATAATGATAATTTACACTTTGTGGAAAAAATGCTAGAACGATTACATGTTCTCTTTATCAAAATTAAGATAAGCTCCTCCACAAATATCAATTTTGCGTCATAATTAAAAATCCAAGAATAATTTTTCGTCGTCGTTATCATCGTTATTGGAATGTCTATTTTATCGCGCTTTCTTTTTTATTTATATACTATATTATGATTGCATATAATTATATTGTGTTCTTTTGTATTTTTATATATAATTATGTTATACAATAATATAATATTCTATATTATGACGATGCCGCTACTTCTACTTACATAAGGATCTTTTAACCTTTGATGAAAAAAGTTTTCCCTTTTCTCTGTTCTCATCTGAACTGCACATTATTTCTCGAGAAAATAACCGATCAAAACGAAAACTGTATCCTGCGGGGGATCTGTGTTTAACGTAAAATAAAATCATACGAAGGAATAGCATTCAACATATTTTTCTTCATCTTCTGTTTAAAATTAAACAAATATATGTGTTTGCTGTGAAAACAGGAAACGGGAATAGAATGAACGTAAAAGGGACGGGCTTGTAAATTGTGAATCTATAACTCTTAGTGGCAAGACAAGCTGGGAGCTGCGAGACGCGAACGCGCAGTAATGCGGATGTATTCAGATATAATAACATTACAAAATCTCCCTCTTTCTCTCTCTCTCTCTCTCTCTCTCTATCCTGTCAGGTCTGCTTTTCTGTGGAAACCATTTAGAGGAAAACTTAATTTAAATTATTCGTCATGTGTTCTCGATACACGCGTGTTGCACCACATTTCCAGCCGCCACAACCCTTTTCACCCCCTTGCTGGGTAAGCACTTACCGGGATTACTTGTCACCGTCGGCGTCGTACACTTTCGTCAGGCTGGGACGATTTCTCAGAGGATTTAACGGTGTTGAAAATCGTGTCGGCAAATTCCGGCGAAAAAACCCGAAAAACGGAGAGAGAGAGAGAGAGAGAGAGAGAGAGAGAGAGAGAAGCTCTCTAAATTTTAAATCGGCGTAAAGACGGATGTAGAATCGCCGTTAATCTCTTTTTACGGTACAGAGGGTCGGAGACGACTCTCTTTACGGCTGACTCTCCACCCACCCAGGATGCAATCTATGCGCCGTGTAATTATCCGGGGGCAATTAAGGCGCCTTTAAGCGCTCGTGCAGTCGCGATTACTCGGAGTTTCGCGTGGCGCTCGTACGGCAAGTACTCGAGTATCTTCCCGGTAACCGCGGGCGAGATGGAAACCGGGGCGGAAGACGACGCATCGAATATGATTTGGTCGCGAGTACGCTCAGGCAAGCGTAAACAACCGTCCGGGAAGATCAGCGCGAACTTCCGAGATGATTATCCCGAATAGAAACCGTCAGAATCTCCCGTCAAAGGAAAATCGCTTCCGCAGATAGTTCCTGATTTACACAATCCCCGTTCCGCGTCATTAATTTAGTAGGTCCAAATTCTCTCTCGTGAGAGCGAGTAACAAGCACTGTACATACATAACAATTTCATGCAAATTAATTAATTAATATAACAATTATATTAATTAGCATATTTTGTTTGTTATGTATACACGTAATTATTTCATTAATTAATAGAGATGTAAGAAACCTTATCAAATATAAGTTATTTTATTCTAAAGGACCTACAAAATGTAATGACCATATAAAATATCTGTGTTAAAACAAACATGTCATTTGAGTTAAAAAATTAATAAAAGAGACTTTTAAATTATCTTATAATAAAGTCATTTAGGATTCAAGTTTGCACCACTATGTATATATAGATATTATAAAGAAACTGTTCTTCTCGAAGGAAGTCTTTTGTATCTCCACTGTTAACACTTGAAGCGAACGCAGTATTATTACACATAATTATAATAATTAAACAATTATTATAGATTATGCTTAGTTATTAAATAATTATCGTACACGACACCCTTTTTATTTAAATAAAGACCTTTTAGTTTGTCATGAAAAATCTCTGTTTCTTGATTTTGCTTCCCGATGGATACAAACAAGTCGACAGCCATATCATGAATCCATCTCACGGGAAACCTGGACCTTTTGCGTAAAGTAAAGTCATGCGAGGAAAAACATTTGATGTATTTTTCTTTGTTTTCTAAAGCGTCAACGCCGGCTTGCGACGAAGCCCTCGAAGAAGAAAATAAACAGCCCGAGACAGGGGTAGAGATGAAAATGTGGAGGAGGCACCACGTCTGCACGTGTATTACGTGAAAGATTATTTTCCCTCGGTGTCTCTCTCTCTCTCTCTCTCTCTCTCTCTCTCTCTCTCTCTCTCTCTCTTTCTTTTTCTCTTTCTCTTTCTCTTCCTCTTCCTCTTCCTCTCTCCTCTCATTCTCTCTATATTCGCGCGGTCACACGCATTATACTTTTACGCGTTATATTTATAGTGTAGGTAACCATAGAGACGAAAGAGTCCAATTATAATGTTCAGACTTCAGCCGTTGAGCTTTAGCCGGGGTACCTTTTAAAATTCTCGTTATTATTCGCGAACGATAGCACGAAATTATAATTATCCTCGTTTAATCTGGCGGCCTTCTTCTCTTAATAGCCGCGAATTTGCAAGCGCGCCCAGAATGCAATCATTATGCACGATGCGGTATGACTCCGGTACACATCGCGTATTGTTATTTCACAATAACGCACAACCGCGAAACGAAACGAGTTGTTTGTTTATCCCATGTTCCGGAGTTATACACATACGCAATTATCTGCCGGATACTGCGGGATGTTTTCGAAATATGCAACGCCGTACAGAGGAAATCTCGAGTCCCAAATCGGAATCTGGCCGCGCGTTTCCGACGAGCGGACGGGTGTTATGGGAGAAATTTATCCGCGCACTTTCGGCGCTCTGTTTATCCTCACCTGAGTAATCTACCTTCCCGGGTGCTGCTGCAGCTGGTGGAGGAGGTGACGCTGTTGATGCTCTTGCTGCGGCGTGTCTTCAACGAGTCGCCCAAGTTATACACCCCGTTCGCCGTTATGGAGAAAGACCGGAGCCTGTAATATTCAACCCCGTCTTCGGTCTCGCCCTCCTCGCACCCCGCTGTGCCACCAGCGCGTCTCGTATCGGCCAGCATCGGCTGCAACAAATGACAATTCGATTTGTCAGATCCCCAGTTTACGCGGGGGAAGCAAATCTAATCTGACAGACTGTGGGGAAAAGTCGTTGGAAGTTAAAAATTCACTTTCCGATTTTAGATTTTTTCTTCAGTAAAGTGTTTCGAACACTATACTTTCCGATGTGTGAACGAGAGGCAATTTCTTAATACACAGTGAGAGTGGGTGATCCCATCATCCGCAAACGTCATTGTCAATTGACAGAAATGCGTTGCGCGTGATATCTCGATGCGATTTGCCGACGCGTTCACTGATTGAATTATGAGCTACATGACGTAAATCGATGTATAAAGCTCTGTAAATTTCTGCGAGTGGAGTGTGCCGACATGTGCATATATGCTCGTTTGCCTTCCCTCGCAATTGCGAAACGGGGCGGAAAGGCGGCAGAAATACGCGACGCGTTCTCGAGCGGTGTATTAGGGTCGCGGCGGATCCTAACGCGTTCGTTAATCGATGCAAAACACATTCGGTGACATAATCGTCGCGTATTACCATTATTCAACTCGTCTACTTGTGTGAACGCAGAAATTTAACTGCGATTCGAGGACGTCGATAGTTTGAATTCTGCCCCACATTCTCTTCCCCGATCAAGTTCATTCCGTTTCTTTGACGGGTTGCAATGTGAAGCTTAGGAAACGAATATCGACCGCGCCCGTCCTACAGAAATCGCGACATCAATCTTCTCGAATCCCCGTATTTCTCGCGACGAGAAGTTAACACCGACCATGCTTTCGTTATGTCGAAGAACCCTTGCGTACGTTCGAATTACATCGCAGCCCCAATTTGCTGAGTCCTAAATCGCTTAACAAAACGAGAAGGCACGTTCTGAAGATAAAACGTGAGCGCTAAATTGGTTTGAATTAATATTATTTCGATCTAAATAGAAATTGAATTAAAATTATCGAGAGGGTATACAATATTACATAATATTAATATAATAATGAAATGTCCGAAATTAAATAAATTTATGGAAGGCAGGCTAAAAGCAGAATAATTATTTACATATATGTATATAAATTCGAAACAATTTGGTTTTCAGAATACTTGGATAATTTTAAAGAAATTGGTTAAGTTGTGTTGAGAAAACTTTTTTAATTATATCTTTTAATTAACTAATATTACTCCGTAATGATATATCTTATTAAGGTTTTCTACCATTGTAGCACGACCACAATTTACTCCACAACATACTGAATTCGTGATGGAAGCACCGAGTTTCGCAGATCTTGGGAAAAATGCAAGGGATGTTTTTAAAACAGGCTACCACCAAGGCAAGGGCCTTTTCAAGTTCAATGTCAAGACCAAATCTACCAAAAGATTCCAGATGACGAGTGACGCAACGTTGAATTTCGAGGCATCAAAGGTTATCGAAAATCATTATGCTCTCATTTCGATATTTGCAAATTCTTAGAACAATAAATTTTGTCTATTTTGTTTGCATTACCGTTAATAATATCGCGCAATATTTACTAATTATTTTGTCGATTATTCGTGGGAAAAGCAAACAAGTGATGCTCTTGTCCCGCAGTTTATCTTGCGAAAAATTTTGCGTGAAACTGTAGCTGAATCAACTATTTTAAGTGGCAATATTTGCATTTAATTACCCATCGGAATATGCAAGCAATATATCCGTGTCACTGAATTCGAACTCGCGGCAACTATCGCTTTGAAAGCGGAAAAAAACTGTGGGTTTTTATGTTTTTTATGATGTTTATGCGGATTACGCTTATATAGCAATATTTTAATACATATGAAATGTTTATTAGTTTATCAGCATTAATAAATTCGATAAACATTATTTATCATTCTCTCTTAAATCACATTATATAATCGATTTATATGAAAATGTATTTAAATAATAATGTGTGAAATATTGTATTGGAATTATATATTAACCGAACATTCAAATAATCTTGGGAAACTAAGTATTGTCAGAAGTATTGCGTCTTGAAGCCAGGCAAAAAAGATTGGACGATTTACTCACCGATGAATTAATGACAGTTAAACGGTTTAATGGAGACGAAGTACAAGGCAAATGCTGGAGCTCTGCTGTTAAAATGGACGACCGAGGGCGCGCTTTTTCTGGGATACGAGTTTAACGGGCTGCTAATGAAGGGCGTTGATTTGCTCTCCGAGTGCTCGTACAATCCGGAAACGGCCGCGAAAGGCGTGAAGGTCGGCTCGAAGTTCGCCAACGAGAGGATCAACGCAAGCTGCGAGATCTGTTAGTGTCTTACGCCCCAATTTCCTTAGATCTAATTAACTTTACGCGTTAACGGGATAACCGCGTTTCTTTCACGTTTGAAAGCGTGACCGCGTTCTCTCGAGTGTTAATCGCCTCGTCGATAATATGCGCGGACTTGCCGGGCTTCCCAGCGAAGCACGGAGCGGCACACAAATTTCTCGGGACAAATTCATCTCTCTATTTATAAAGTTTTGCAAGGTAACGGCTTTGGCCAGGTCGCCTGCTTGAGTGATGGATAAAGGGCTTCATATATTGTGTTTGTATATTCCCGTCTAAGGGATGAAGAAGACTAATTATATATACCGTCCAAACCTTTTACCTCGTCGAGAAAAAGCAGCAAATAAAACTGGGTCATTAAAAAGAATCCTTTTTACATGTGCCATTGAAGTACTACGAAAAATATACTTATTAATAATGCTAAATTAAAACAAAGTAGCACAGATTCTATATCTTTGTACAAAATCGGACTACTTTCTGATATTATAAGATACGAGAAGCATTTCCGTAATTAAATACTCCGTTCGCGGAATAGTTAATATTGAGTATAAAAAATTGCCGGATCATCGAGTTTCCTAGTAAACTCTCCTCTCTTCCGCCATCCCTCTCCCCCGTTCCTAATTAATTATTCAAGCAGAGATAACGCGGCAAATGATATTTCCGATGCTCCGTTATATGAGACGAACATGGAAACATCAGATTTAACATAAAATCAAATGCTCGCTGAAACGATCGGGGACGTGTATCCGTTCTCTCGAGTAATTTCGCTTCGAAGACATTCTGCCTTCTGTCTCGCGTTTCGCGTTTGCGCGTTGCGTAACACAAATGGGAACTTTAATAAATAATTCCTTCGCTCCGGTGCAAACTCCTTTTCGATATCACGCAAAGTTTGCAGGAACAACAGCGGAACCGCGTGTCTCGAATGTTTACTAACAAGTCGCGGCAATTTCCGCGAGCAGCACAAGTTTCCGCGATGGCAATTGATACGGGCACTTCTCTCGTGGATAGCCGCGCTGTCGTGCGGTTTATCGTGCTGTCGCGTTCTATCGATACGAAAACGTCAAGAGGAAAATTTTTTGCGAAATAAAACCAAAATAGAAGCGCGGGCGGAGAGAGGCAGGTGATTTGGGAATTCAGGGATTCCAATAGCGACAGAGTTTATTCGATTAAATTCTGACAAACGAGAAAATTAAATTTTCTTTTTTTTTCCCCGATGGACAAATGTGATGATCGAAACACCATATAACTTTTCCATATTCGGTTACACGTAACGATGAGTAATCCGCGTGGTGTCGAATCGTCGAAATTACTGAAATTTCCCGTTTACAGCCAACGATCCGGATTCAGGCACCAGCTTGCTCGGCTCGGTGGTACTGAAATGCCGGGATTTGCTCCTGGGGTACCAGGGCGGCTACGACGCGACCTCGAACAGGGTGACGAAGAACGACGTCGGGGTCGTCTACGGTTGCGCCGACATTGACCTGCACCTCCGGTGCACCTGCATACCGTACGTGTACGGGCTCTCCGTGTTGTACAAAGGTAAACGGTGAAGGTAACGTGATCTTTCCCTAGACAGAGCCCTCCGCGCCGAAGTTAGCGCGAGGGGTGAGAAACGCCGATGTCGTCTCCCGACGGGAAGACTAATCATCCTCCGTGACAACGGAGTAATTTCAGTCTACTCCGTAATACTCTCCCTTTACTCATTACCTATTGCGTCGCGAAATCGCGTCCTCGTCGTCGTCGGCTAGAGAGCGGAACTGCTAAATTACCGCTGTCTTTCGCGCGTATTAAGTAAATGGGGGAATTGAAGATGCCTGGCTCAGACGAGCGTAATGAGATCCCGTCGCTCCGTGTTCGGATAAGCGGAATACGGACGTGTAATACAAATCGTTTAGCATATATCGGCGCACGTCACGGTGGCGTTATCAATTTTCTTGGCGGAATCGGGAGGGCAAGGGTGGAGAGGGCGATAATTAGCAGCGTTAGCGTGTAGTGGGTATGTGACAGCGTCGTGCAATGGTGACGTACAGCAAACCTCAAACCGTAAACCGACACCGTCGGGATTTTGCGCAAACTACGTAACGTCGCACGTCGATGACCTCGCTTTTAAAATTGGGTTAAAATTATTCGCTTAAAACGTAACTCTTAATTGCGTTAATTAACAGGAACGTTATCAGGGGCGATTGCAATCTGATTTGTGTACTTTTAAATTGAGGCATAAATGTTTGAGTATCCTTCATCCTCCCGTCTCGTTCTATCAATTGCGATGTCTCGTCTGCTTTTCAGCGAGACCCGACCTGGACATCGCGGCGAACGGCATATACGGGAAACGAGGCGACGTTCAAAAGTGGACGGTCGGCGCCGCGGCGAAGTGCAAGATCGACGAGAGGTCGACCCTGCGATTCAAGTTCAACACCGATCTCCAGTTAGCCACGAGCTTTCTGCAGAAGATCAGCGACGGTGTCACGCTGATCCTCTCGTTCAACATCGACTGCGCGAACGTCACCAGAGGTGGTCACAGAGTCGGACTAGCGCTCAACATCGAGGCTTAAACTCGCGGAGTCCTCGCGGATTTGTGTCGTCCTTGGTATCGTCTGCTGTGGTGGTGTACTGCGTCAATCGTCGCTAAATTCAACGACGATCGGTCGACCAAATCGGCCAAAGGATGCATTTTATACAGAAGCTGTGACTTCATGAGAATTAATAAGACTCTTAATAAAAAAAGATTTTTTTCTCTTAAAATAAGAAGATAAACTAATCTTCTTTGTAAATGAATTAAAATGATTAATTGTTTCTCTTTTGGTATTTCTAGCGTTTGCAAGGGGGTGGTTCGCTCAATTTTAAGTCCCAACGGACGCAATACATCAACAGCTTCCAGGGAAAAAAAAAAAAAAAGAAAAAGCTAATCAACGATGCGGAAAAGCCGGCGTTTCTCTAGGCGCCTCGTCGCGCTCGCGTTCCGATTTTATATTTTTAGCTTCCGCGTTCCGCGATCACGTTACGTGGAATTTCGATGAAATTCGGAAAAAGCGACAGCCACGGGCAGCGATATTCCCAACACCATTGTGCGCTGCGGCCGTACGCTATTCAGCGGAATTTACGCACTCCGTGTTCATTTCACTCGCCGATACGCGTGAATCGCCTCCGTCGTTACAAGGAAAGTCTTTCGGCAACGGCTTCGAGGTATCGCTCACAATAACCGAGGAAATTAACTCAGCCACGTGCGCCATCGATTTATGTAACGTGAGGCTCATCGTTACGCGTTTCGCTATATTTGCTTCCCTATATCGAGCTCGCGAATTGTAAATTATTCTCTCCCTTTCCGTCCCTCTCTCTCTCTTCCCCTCTTCCTCTCCGTATTAGGGCAAGAGAGAATACACGAAATATCCCACGAAAGGGATATTCCCTTTTCCCTTTTCCCTTTTCCCTATTCCCTTTTCCTACCGAAAATTTAAGAGACTCGCTCGTTTCACGCTTTTTATCATATCCCTTACCCTGTGACGTGGAACAGCCGGCATGCTGCTCGTTCTACTGCGATATTGCCTGGGGCCGGGGCCTCCGCGAATCCCAGACGTCAAGCTAGCTGAACCGGAGGGACTCGTCGGACTGGGTCCGCTTGGGCTCGCGCTCGCGCTCAGATGAGATGACGATGACACGGCGCCAGGACTCAAGGCCGGCGTTCTGGTCGGACTTCTAGGCGAGGGTGACAGGTGACCCCAGGGACCGGCCTCCGCTTGCAGAAATCTGCCACGCGAAAATAAAATCGTTATCATAGGCACGTGCCGCGCGGTTGTGGAAAATCCCTCCCATAAATCCAAGACTTTCCAATCAATTTACATTCCGGCGGTTCGGTGAAAAGCTCCAGCGCCGGTGATCGGTCTCGGATTTATTTAAGGCGGGTAAGGATTATTTTGGAGCGCTCGTCAGACAGATTGATCGCCGTACGGACGCCGTCAAGCGGACTATATGAGTCAACGATCAATCACTTTTACGAGGATACGACCTGTGTAAGTCCGGCGTGGGTCTGGCAACCGCGATGCTGGAACTTCTGCGCCTCGAGGTCGGCGATTTCGGTCCGTCCACGCAGCTGTGACCCTGAGACCCGGACAGCGAGGTATGATGGAGACGGACCTCGACCTCGCTGCTCCGCCTCTGGAAGGTCCGTTTGTTCCAGGTCCGCCGATTTTTCGCGTCGACGCCCGTGCCATCCGGCTTTCTGCAAATTTCCGGTTTAGCAGGCAAATCCCTCATTTCGCGAGGCAACTTTCGGAGCGGCATAATCCTATTTTTACGCACGCATTGCGCTATCGATTTTCCCTGTGAGTATCGCCGCTCTATTTCCGCTCCTCCGTATTAAACTCAGTTTCGTGGAAGATTGATTCATTACTCGCGGCGCGGCGGAAGATAGCGCAGAATCGCCGCGCGACAGGCTCTAATCCGATTTCGAGATTCTCAAATGGCTTTAACCAATACCAAAGACTTCCCACGCGTATGTTCGTTACATGCCGCGAACTCCAGTACGATATCAGCATAACAGTTCGGATTGAGACTCCCTAGATTGAGAAATGTAATTTCGAGATAAAGTTACGAAGTTCTCAATTGCGTTACCGAGTAGTATTATGGTATTATTGAATTCGTAACTCGTAAAGCGTTCAGATGGCTAAAATTTTGTATGTTTCACTTGTTGAAACGTCCAAAAGGCTGATGGTCAAAGCTGATGCGTTACCTTCAAAGCTGCAAATAATAATATTTGATGCTAAAATAAGCTATTTGCACAAATTATCCCTTGTTTCAATATTGTATCGCATCGATCATTATTTAATATTTAATCGCATTAGGCTAATCTGATCAGCGCCCGTAGCGCTATTTATAGTTATATTTAATTATATCCATTTCGAGCTTAGGATTTAATTAAGTCCTCTATGCTTCAGTAAAGATACTTTAATAACGTTTTCGCTGCTAATTGACAACTGATTTATAAAATTTATAACTCTGTCTTTAGTAGTGTTAATTAAGTTTTTCATATTTCAGCGAATACACTTTAACATTGTTTCTCTTCCTAATTGACGGCCAATAAATATGTATATTCATATTCTCTTTATTATTCCTACAAAACGTTTTCTACTTCTTTTAAATCTCTTCCTCTTTCCATTTTGGAATAAAACTACTTGTTGCCTTCTTTCACGAGAGAATTATCCGTTCTCTTACAGTACCAAGATAAGTTTTTACTAAATAGGTATTTGCCGTACTCACCTCGGTATAAGCTTGTCCTCGAGCATGTTGGGTAGGTCGTCGCCGTCCTCGGTAAGCGCCGCGAAGAAATCTTGAAACTTGTCCGGGAAGTTGCTCGGCGGGCAGACGTTCATGGGAAGAACGCGTTCGGCAACATTCGGGGAAGTTCTCCCGACGATGTCATGATGATCCGCCACCGTGGACGTTGCCATATATTCACTAGGAACTTCACGGGTCCTCATGTACCGCCGGTGACTTCTCAAATTTGCCACAAATTCGTCTTCCCCTCCATTCGCGGTCACCGCACGTGACTCTTCGCGAAAACTTCGCGCCGCGATGAACGGATCAACGGGATCCGATCGCCGGCGAGTCCCGAAAAGCGACGTGATTTAGATCAATGACGGCACGGCTCCCGCGCTCCGCCGAGGAGCTCGCAGGAGCCTCGTACAGCACATGAAGAATTAACCGACGTAATTGTTCATTAATTCAGAGCGGGTTAATCTTGCAATTTAACAAGCCCGACACCGGGCGAGTCACGAGTCACGAATCAAGTGTTCCCGATGGAAATCTAATCGGTCCTACATGTCGCGTGATAAAGAACGAAATGCAAAGCAGCCGCTTCCGCATGCAACACCACCCGCGCTTTCACTCTCGTTCGAGAGCTGCTCGCGATATAGCACCGTTGAGCGCGCCGGCTCCGGACGCTGTCAGGTACGCGACGCGATCTACGGATCGAAGCGCGTGCTCATCGTTCATCGTTTCCTGCCGACGAGAGCGACTCGCGCCACGAGGACGATCGGGATGTAACGCGAGGGATGCCTCTCGTCTTTGCGGAGCGCGACCGCGACTCTTTTTTTCACGACGAGGACCTGGCGAAAACTGAAGCTCGCATGGTTGTTGCACGTCGCTCGCTGGCTCCGGCACCTTGACGGACTTGCGCAAGCGTGGCTCACCCCAAAACTCAGCGAACGGGTGGATTCGCGGTAACGTCGTAAAAGTGATCGTCTCCCTCTCGTTCGCTCTAGCCGCCGCAATTGTCATGGAGTGAAGGGGCCGCTTTGTGGCGGCCGACAATGTGGAAATGAGAAACGAGCCCGTCAGCCCGTCACGAAAGATTTTAACTTTGCGATCGTGAATTTTTTATTTCTTCGCCCAACGAGAGAAAGAGAAGTACGCGAACGTAATGAGAAAGATCTTCAGGGAATTTAAAATTATATATCTTGACTGCGAACGGAGAAATTGTTAGAACGATAATTTTCCAACATTATCGTTGAGAGAGAGCGCGATAACGAAATTGCTGGAACAGCCTTCCTCGATTAGACTCGTGCTACTTCGGGTGCGTGTTACACGAATGAGAGAGGACATGAAGAGTAATTCGATCAACCTGGTGCTCGTGGTCACGGAACGCGTGTAACGCGATAGAAAACTCAATGATAAAATTAAGGATGTATGCATTGGAGATATTCCGGAGAAGCAATTCTCTCGTCTAATAATAGACGCGTCAGTGTAAACAAAAGCGTAACAATTTAGAACGTAAAGATCGTGCGGAATAATAGAGAGAAGTGGTAGGAATGGAGTTCTCTCGGAGCATCCTAAAAACCAATTTAAAAAGCGTTCACTTGACTCTCGCGTGTAGATTCGAGATCGTTGAATACGCACTCAGCACCGAGAAAAGATGAAGTCTTCATTTAGCTTCCATTGAATGCGCCGCTCAGTTTTATACGTACAGTGTTTGATGAGAAATTTCTCTAATCTGGTAATACAACTAACAAGAAATGCCCGCTGCGTTTCCTTTGTGCAACACACAGTGTAATATGCTTCGAATTGATTAAAAAGCTTATTTAGCTTGAGAAGTAGACAGAAAGAGGGAGAAGAAGACGGGAGACGTGGACCTGTGGAATGAGGAGAGTAATTCAAGGAGCGTCGTAACAAGGAACATTATTCCCGGTTTCAGCAAAATACTCCCAATGCTCGTTCCCGCATCTCTCTCAATTCTGAAGGGAACGAGCATTGTCGGGGCTGGTTACGTAGTCGACGTATATACGGATGTGCGTCGCGTGTAAGAGGGTGATAAACGATCCGGAATGTAAATTCATGAAATAAGAAGCGCTCTTGGGTTGACAGGGGGAACGACGACGCGGCGAAGCTCCATGGCACGGGAGGAGATTGAGAGCGCGGGCAGGTTTCTTCGCTTCGCGTTATTACTATGAGCGAGAACTATTTTTCCGAGACTCTTATATTCTATGAGAAACACGAGGGAAAAATCTCGCCGTAACAATACCTACGTAAGGACGTCTTTTCGGATTACCTTTGACGAGAGGGATCTTATTTCCAACGAGGTTGGCTTCTCTTCTCTGTCGACGCCGAAGTAAAGCAGGTACAGAGTCGGCGCGCGATATTAACGTTCGGATGGAATCAATTTAAATGTCGCGTAATCCAACGCCATATGGCCTTCGACGTGTAATCTGAGGGATTCGCGCGAGATCGATTGTTTGCGTAATGACGATTACAGTGCGACGACAAAAGGTTGTTCTCCAGCCTCGGCGGAAATTACGAGGAAATTAGATATCAATGCATTAGTAATTAATATATGTTATTACGAGCGACATGTAATAAATCCGTGGATACTTAGTTCCACGCGCGTGATACAGACGAGTAAATATTAATATTGCTGCGATGTCGAGGCAAACTATCTGGGCGGAAATACCAACGGCGGATAGTGTCAACATTTTCCGGATTCCGTAACGGCGTGAGTTACGGAATTAATTAGCTTACGAGACATGTTAACGCTACGTGTTAGCGGCCTACCCGTCTTGCCCCGTACATGTTTTCGGTGGGTACCTAGGATACAGGCTCGATATTCAGGACTGTGGCCACTGAAGCGATAACAATTACGCAAGACAGACCCGTAAATCGAAAACAATGACCGCAATTGCGCGGTATAATAACCGCAACAAAATAACTTGTTACCGCTGCTTTCCCGAGCAAAAGAGTTAGCGTAGTTACTTCTTCTTAACTACTTTAAATGAAAGCAAATGAGATTTGGCGTTCCATCATCGAACAATTTTTCTTCATAAAACTTGAGAAATTTTCTGCACTCGGAAATCGCAATGGGAGTACAAAGAGAATCATGTTAAGACAGGTCGACGCGGTCGATACAGATATAATGGGAATTGAAACACCTGTACGTCATTAATTAACAAAGAATATTTACAGCAAGGGTTTAAATATTTGTCTGGAGCATCCCGCTGTCACAATTTACTGAAAAAATAAGAGCCCGCCGTCGAGAAGTGAGAGAGAAGGAGAGAGAAGGATTGCGAGTGCGGTCCGAGTGTTTGTCGGATTCGGGAGGCTCGCCGATATATCGGAGGAATCGATCCACACACGTGGAGAGGGCTACGAGTCTCGGAAACAAAACAAAGCGTGATAGGAGCAACAGTCTCCGTGCGGAACATCGATAATACCTAACTACAGCAAATCGTTGTCACACGTTGTGCTAAGCCGAGGCTTCTGTAGAAGATACGGAGCCTCGTCCGTTGAAAATTCGCGTTTGCTCCGATTAAACCAATACCACGAGGGTGTCTTAAAACGAATGAGTCATCCCTTCTCCCTGTACTATTCTCCGTCCTACGCGCTAATAACTTTACGCAATTCATCGATCGTAAAGTGGAATTTCGATCGGCAAATTACGTAAAATTGTTATCCATTCGACACTACACTCATCGCTAAATTAGCGCGAAGTGGAAGAGAGCGTGGAGATAGAGAGGGACGAGGGACGGTGGTTTCCCGTTTCCGGGAGGAATTAAATCCGATCCGCGCTAGTTTGCGCAAGTTCTCAAGGGTGCAAGCGAGAAGACGAGTGCGCGCCGAATCTCTCGGTATCTCTCACGGAGTGTCAAAGCAGCTTTATAGTATCGACATGCGGATTATATTACCGGGAGCTAAATTATGATACAAACCGCGGTGAGCGCACCGTGAGAGAGAGATCGCCTCCGCCCTCTGCCTGTCTCACATGTCGCTTTTATCTTTAACATAACACGACCTTCGCTTATCAACTTCGAAAACCTTTGAAGTTCGGAACGCGGAATTTCCTCTAGGAGCCTAAAGTTCAACCCCTCCCCGCTCCCTGCTGCCCCGTTCTCTCTTTAATTAACTGCCTGTACAGGGATGACGACGTTGCGATGGAACGTTCGATAGAAGTATCAGAGTTATTTTTAATCCTATTAACTCGCAGACTTTTTCCTTCCGTCTTCACACGAAATCTCAGCCTGAACCACCCCCGCGCGAAAAAGATATAAAAATTAATCCCCGATCTTCTTAGTGACCCATCAAAGCTGTCCGCACTCTTCCCGTCGCTCTCTTTCCCTTTCTGTCGCCTTTTCGCCGGAAAATCTCAAAGTCCGTAGTAACTTGTTCATTGTAACTCTGTTCGCAACGTCGACAACCATCTGCCATGACGCACGCTGCGGCACGTCGTACCGTGCATTCCGAGAACACGTAACACATACGAACACCTGTACGCACGGTCGAGCAGGTGACAAGCGTGTCACTCGGTTCGATGATTGGTAGATCGATAGGACTCTTGATTGAGCCTGGTAGCTGGTCGCTGCCACCTCCGTCGTCTCTATGATGTCAGCAGCCCCGTCGGAGTTCCCGGAGTCTCTCTGGAGCGCGATAAATAAAGGACCGGCGATAAGTGGCGGCGGAGGAACGGGGTATCCTCTATTCACAGACCGGTGACCCTTTCGAGTGTTCGCCGAGACGAAAAGAGACTTTCCGGTCGCGTGAAGACAATGCGCCAGCCTATCTTCGCTGCTTCTCCTCTCTTTTCCCTTTTATCTTTTTCTTTTTCACGATAGAGAGAAAGAGAGAGAGACGCGTCAGCAATGCATCGCTAGTGATGCAGATAAAGCGCGTTCCCGGCGACTTTGTACGAGGAGTGGGCTCGAGAGGTGGTTCTGATTAAGATCCGCGTACGAAACATCGCATCGGCGCGGAAACTTGATTCGCGCCGCATTCAGGCGGCGGCGTGGAGAGAATGGGCCATAATAACGGCACCGACAGCTGATTCGAAACTTTGATTGACGCGGTCGTTCATCCCGCGTTAATCAATTGTCACGCTGCACTTACTCAGCCTCTATTTGCGTACATGAATCTCGCGATGGTATAGAACAATACGGGGCTCGAGCTCTCGAGCAACGATCTATGAACTATCTCGCGGCAACATGTTTGCGGCAACATAGCACGGAATTAGAGGTGACATCAGGGGGACGAATCGGGATGAAGCGAATACAGATGTTGAATACAGATGCGTATTTGTCAAGGTATCAAAGACGGCGAGAAAGGGACGTAGGAAAGCCCGGAGAACGCGGACTTAATCCAGAATTTCGCAATGTGTGTCAAATACGGGTTCGCGATATCAAGATATATTGCGCGAGATTACGTTCTCCGTTGAGCCGCAACGAATGAAAATTTTCCCCTGTGACGTGCATTGGAATAACTTTTTATTTAAAATGGCGAATTGAATTTCAACGCCGATTACCGGAGAGGGAAAACTTTGCGAAGCCGACGCCCGCCCCCGGCGAGAAACACAGAGAGGGACGGCTTGTCTCATGAGGGCCGAGGAAGCTTTTCAGATAATTTCACCGTGGACGACGACGACGACGACGAACAGCCAAGGCCGAATCGACGACGCCCACGTATAAAAATGCGGGATATAATAAAAGGGGGAAAAAAGGTAAAATAAAGGAAAGAGGCGGTGAAGCAGCGAGGCTAAATGCTGCTGTTACATCGCCCACGCGCGAGTGTACAATAAAAATTTATTCACGCGGCCTTTCTCGAACCGTGCCGCGTCCCTCGATAAATCCCGACTTTTAAAGTGGCAAAGGGATTAGAATGGGATTTTAAATTACGCTGCAGGCGCGCGACCCTTATGACGGCCGGAAAACAGATCGTCCAACGCGCGTGTATGTACACACATTCCATACGGACGCGCGGAAATCCGCGGCGAGCGTGGCCGCGCACGAACAAGATTAAATCCTCTCATTTGCGAAGCTCGTTTCCACGCTTCGTGCGTCAGATCAAGGACAGATGTGTTAAAAATCCGGCCAAACTATATCTAAGTTCGATTCCCTCACGTTTTTATTTTAAACCGAATAAACGAGGTCCAGTCGGGATCCTTCATTTTTCTGGAAGGACGACGCGACCAATGATAGAACGGAATTTTCGTGCGATTGAACTTACTCCGCGCTGTAAGGTGCTCCGCGATAAATTTCAAACTTTATACGGCGTGATCGGAAAAGAGAAATACGACGCGATCGCAAGCTTTAGTGGCCATCGAAATTGTTTCGTGACGGTGGCGAGCGGAATTTCCGGGGTGTGCGCGAAACTGCGGTATCCGCAGCGTGAAAGAGTCAATAAATTTCGAAGGAAACCACCATGAGGAGGAACAGAGTGAGGCTCTGCCCGCCGCAGACTCGAACGTAAAGTTTTAATTAAATGCCTCGGTAATTAAAGCGCACGGACACGTGCAGCCGGGAAGCAATCGCGTATTATTGCGTGTCATGTCTTGACATTTCGAAATTTTAGATTCCCGAGCCGTTTCTCAACTGTGCGCTGCTTTGAGAGATGCGACACCGTGAATTCCAACAATTCCGTCTTAAGAACTCCAGCATCCGCTTATCCACTAACCGAATCTCTCGTGTGCTCTCGGATACCTACAAACGTTCTCCAACTTCCTCCTCTTTACATACTTTCCCGTTAAAAAGCGCAACAAAATTTTCTCTTCAAAATCACAATTCTTTTCTCGGAGAACATACGCTCATCTTTAATGAAAAAAGTTTACTTCACATAATGACACCACACCATGTCAAGTATATTATTTTGAAATAAATTCTAATAGATAAACAACAGTTGTTTATCCGTGAACTATTGCGTCGTTGTTCTAGTAGAACGCACTTGTAGCGAGAATCTACGTCTCCCAGGGAGAGACGATCATAGCGATTTGTACGCGAAATGATCTTGTTTGTGCGCCGAAGAAAAGCCGATTGATTCGTAATTGGTCCCTCTGGTAAATGAGCCGATCGCGAATCGGGCGAATCGCGTTTATTTGCGACGAATCGCACGGATCATTTATTTCGCGAAACGAACCGATAATAAACAAATGTCATGCATCAAAGGAATATAACAAATTTAGCATTGTGTACGCAAAAATACTTTGCGGCCTATTGCATTTTGCGTGTGAGAGGTATCCAACGTCACAAACTCGTTATAGATATGTCCGTTATTTGTTTGATGACGCGTTCGATGTTGTCGTTTCAAAAGGGCAGTAACGCAAATGAAAATTAATAACGTTATTTGCTGCCGCGGGCATAGCGACGGCGGGTAAATTTTAGAGTCTGTTATATCCCAAATCTAACAGGTCGTCGTGCCTTGGCACGACGTTAAAATATTCGCAAAGCGTTATGAAGAACGAGTTCTAAATTTTTGACATCATTAACTTAATGTCGCAAGGGTGACCGAAAAGTGGTCGCGACCGTACGATCGATAATGCTATCGCGGTTTCCATGGATACATCAGTCACAAAACTGAACTGTCCGTCCTGTCCGATGCTTCTCTTCTCGTATAACATATATGTTTCGCAAATATCTCGCCAGTAATCGTAACGATAACGTCTTAAATTGCGGAGATAAAAATGGCCCCAGCTCGTCGCTAAGGGCCCAAACCGAGCGAGCGAGTGCGAACGAACGTGAACAAACAGTTCGCTTCAACGAGTGGCGAACTTATCCGTCAGTTATTCGTTCGCGTTTGCTCGGTCTGCAGCAGCTCGAGAGACGCGCAATTTGAGATTCGTTGGGGAAATATCCGTCATCCCGCGCGCAAGATATCAGCGAATGCTCAATCGATCGCGGCGGACTGGCACAGCGATGCCGTATCATTCCACGTACGCACTATTTGCGTACCCATTATCGGGGTATTATCGGAAACAAGCCCCACCAGAATACGGGAAAACTCTCCGTATCGCCGCGGAATTTCGATGATATATTTCAGTATAACGACCGCGTCGCGAATCCTTAAGCATTCCCCGATGACGGATTTAGTCGAGTCGCGCGCGATTAAAACTGAATTTTGGCTCGCCTGAAGACGAACCGATCCGTCTGTTTACCGGTGCGATAGTTTTCCGTCGAAAAATTCATTATTGTTTGCCAGTTTCGTAAACGGGATCCCATCGCGGACGTTGACGCGGTCACTTAATGGAAGCTAACAATTTGCACGTCAAAGGCGTCTCTCGTTTGTCGTAACTCGCGAGAGTTATCGGTACTGTCGGGCGCGCATTAAGCGAGATCGTCTGACATCAAGGCTGCGTTTTCGAGCCAATTTAGAGGTAGACCCGAATAGGTCAAACAGTGCAATCTCGATAAAGCCGAGCTGCACTATTCGCTGATTACTGGCGTTTAAGGTATACAATCTGCATTAGTACGGACAAGCGTCTCATATAACCCGCGTTTCGAACAAATAAAAATGCCGTGTTTATAATTGATGTCGCGTAAAATATCAAATGGCAGGGATAAAGCAGTTTGCGAAACATTTAAAACACCTTTCGTGCGTTTAGAGGGTACGTGACCTTTTATTCACGTTTTTCCGCGGGGAACGAGCGTCGATAACACTTTGAGATGGAAATTGCATTTGCGGTGCGAATACCTCTCTCTCTCTTTGGAATTCGTTTAAAGAGTCCCATTTTCGGCAGCCACGCGATTCGTTCGTGTAAATTGGCGATTTAACGCATTGTAATTGTTAACCGTTAATTTCTCCGCCAAAGCGATTCGTGTATTTTATATCAGTTCCGAGCTTGCAAATTACTTTCAAAAATCACTCTCAGTAATCACTTTTGAGAAAAGTGCGGAGCAAAAGCACTGAGAAAGTACTTCGCGCTTTGCACCGACGGAAATATTAATCGGCAACTTTCGCCGAAGTTTCTAACGACGGTGACTCTGAGCTGCCCTTCATAAATTCCCTTCATCGTGCTCCGATGTTCGTTAAGCTTCGATTCAACTAATGACAACTTGTGAATGACTTGAAAAATCTAGCCTAACGGTAATGTCACGCTTTACGCCAGCTTGCAGAACTGAAGTGATATTCTCAAGAATGGAGTAGAGATCGCTCCCCCCCCCCCTCTAAAGAGGAAATGGGTCGAGATCTCTCGTCGCAAGTGCACCAACACGAGATGTATAGTGCGATGAGATCCAGCGTGTACTCGAATATCACTGAACTGTACAATATGATCGTGATGTGCAAACGGTGAGTGACCCATGGTAAAAGTTATAAACCCGTGACTGTTGTAAGCCCGCGATGTAAAGCGCTCTCAGAATATCCGAGACTGACTATGATTTAATTCCAGAACGAGATCCTCGAGATACCCCGACCGGTACAATCACGGGCTGTGGACGATCGAGCCGAATATGTGGAGCATTATCGGATATACCGTGGTCATTCCCGTAGTTTCCGCACTCGGAATAATCGGCAACTCCCTGATCCTCGCGGTCCACTTGAAATCGAAGACATACTTGAAATCGTCGACGTATACATATTTAGTAGGTCGGTGGAGAGGTCGGAATCGGCTATGAATTAACATGCGGAATTCACCTGCATCTGCCGGAGATGATTTATTATTGTTATGCGCTCGCAGAGAGAATCCCGCGTAATCGCTCTTGATGACAATTATGCGAACCGAACTGGTCGCCAGCGAGGATTTACAGATAATCCGAATTGTCCAATATACGCTCGAGAGCTTAAGATATTCTAAGTAATATTAATTGTACTAACATTAATTGCATCAAAAGTTCAACGCATATTATTTTTACCCAGTGCTCGCGAGTTCGGATCTGATTACCTGTGTCCTGCTCGTCTTCTCCAGTCTGGCCAGAGGCATTTTTCGTTGCTACAGAGGATGGCTGGAATTCGACGCGTTCGTTCACTTCCCGATCGGTTCAATTACCTCGAACATCACAGTCTGGGCCGCGTTAGGCGTGAGCATCGATAGACTGATAATAGTCTGTAGGTAAAGACACAGAAATTATAGATCACTCTGTTGGACCCGCAGATAAAGATTTATAGATTTGAGCGAATGCGCTGTATTATCGACGATTTATCGACGAAAGAAGACGATATTCTTGACGGGCCGAAACAATTTAACGAAATCCGATTCCTACAGCATGTCGCGATGTAAAAAACCGAGATTCTGCAGGCAGTCGGTAGCACGCAGGCTGATGACCTTCGCCACCTGCTTCGCCATTTTGATCAATATACCATACTGCTTCATGTACACGTACAACGAGCGTGGCGATCTGGTGACGACCAACTTTTTTCATTCGCGGTAAGAAACGATGAGAAAGTAATAATAATAATCGCGAAAAGGTGTGTAGTCCTAGTGCCTGTACCCAATTTCTTAATTCCCACATTCAATTTCCTAAAATATTCTCAGCCACCCCTAACTCTCCGCGGAGTCTCGCATTAATATTCCCTCCCCCGTATTTCCCGAACAACGCTATTTCCGTTATTCTTCTCACAAATTCAATTTTTTCTAAAAGCCTGGACCAAACTCCAAATAACGTCGAGATGGTCTTTGCAGGGCGTACAATCTTCAGAATTGGCTTCAATTCATAATATTCGGCCTGATGCCGGCCGCATTTCTGCTCATCGCGAACGCTATTATGTTGTACTCCGTGAGAAGGGCCCTCAAGCAGCGAGAGATGCTGCTGAAGCGTAGAAACATACGCGAAGGGAATCGCCTGCGGGTAACTATGTCAGTGTGAGAATCCGTGCGCGAGAATGTTTGCCGTAGGTACATTTGCCACGTTACGTGGCAACTCCTGAAAAAGGCCGCGAACCGTGTTCCGTAATTAGTTCTGACCTAAAAACACGCCTTCCGACAGGTCGGACAGCCAGCCTCTCGATCGTGGACTATAGAGAAATCGTAATCAGTTCTGAACTCGCGCTACGCCACTTCAGGATTCTATCCTGCTCCAGAACCTTGAATGAGCGGGCTGTTGTACTCCACCACTTTAGAACGTCTCGGTACGCGATTTGCATGAAACTCATCCGAGAACCGAGTGGTATCCGGAAACAGAGTCTCGCGCGAGTCATTGTTGTCCCGCGTAATTGGAAAAGTTTCCCTCGAAAATCGATGATAACATCGCTGTCTTTGCGAGCGCAATTATTAAAACTTTGTCGTCGCTTGCTGCGTAGACAACCGCGCTTCTATTACCGCCTCGAATAGCGTATCCGAATGACTTTGATTCACTTATCGCGGTAGTGGATAGCTCGCGTTTTTCCTCCTCGAATTTTCCACCGTTAATTATTATAATTGAATTTTTTTTATGTTTTCCTTCATTAATTAGAGTTGGCCTAGTACTACGTGAAATATTTCCAAACAATACGCGTAAAAAATGTCTCTCGCTTTGCCTCATTTTACCGCTTGATTTGCCATCTGTCAGGATCAAGCCCGGTTGACGATCATGCTGGTCGGCATCGTATTTCTGTTCCTCGTGGGCGAGCTGCCAACTCATTTGGCGTCGCGTCGCAGCGCCGTGTCTCTGCTTTACGGCGGTGATCCCTCGAAAGTTCACGAGGATTTCATGGAAAGGTGAGTGGTGAATGCGCTATGTGGCGACGTGACAATTATTAAAGCGGTACTGAGTCAAAAGGATACGTGCGGTCCGCGTGGAAAAAAAAAAACGCTTTTCTCGTGAAAAACATCGCTGTTAAAAGAGATACGTGGTTAGAAATATAATTTTTGTCATTAAAAGTAGGAAAAGAAAAATATGCGACATTCGAGCTTTCTACTTTTGAAGGCATTTTAAATCTAAATCGAGATGACGGCGGAATTATAGAAGATAAGTGAGTTTCTTTCAAATAAAAGAAAGCCACTTTATATAATTAAATTCAATGCAAATTGGAATAATATATGTCAAGCCGTGCATTCTTACATTTTTCCAATAATTTATTCACTCCATTGTGTATTTTCGCAGCTTCCGTATGTGGGCGACTCTTCTCAACGCACTAGCGAGTTCGACGAATTTCATTCTCTATTGTATGCTGAGTCCGTGCTTTTTTGTACATTTGAAACGACTATTACTTCCGGAGCACATTTTGAAGAGAAAATGCGCCAAGAGAGGACCGATCGCTTACTTTCACCAACAACCCGGAGGGAAAGCGAGATGTGAAATATTTGTATTATAGCATTATTGCGATAACAATTGATCAGTAATCCTATTTATCCGCATTAAAGACACGATACAATAATCACGCAAAATTACGAAAGTCAGTTATTCTTTACAGTAATAAATAATCGTAAACAGTTATTTCTTAATAAGTAATCGTAAACATTATTCATGAACGCGCATGTCTTTCATTTTTTAATTATAGAAAGTTTATAGAAAGTTATATTATAGAAAGGTATTATAGAAAATTATAGAAAGTTTTTCAGCAATCTTTAGCTTTATCATAAATATCGACTCGATTAAAGTAGACTGTGCTTTAAAATTTAACGTGTTTGACATGATAAACATCGGTGAGATTCATCGTTTTACGATGGTGAAGAGGCGGTTGATACCATGTGACAAGAACAGGCTTGTCATCCGATTTCTGACGATCTCGCGGTTTCAGCTGCTGAACTTTCTCTCTAACGGGGATCGACAGGAACACCTCCGACGCTGGCGGCAATTTTGCACGCGATTGCTCCAGGCTTTTGCGGGGCTGTCTTCTAAAGAGCTGTCTGGCCAGGAGATAAACCAGCTCTATTACGCTCATCACGGAACCACCGAGGCAGAGACCGAAGATACCGCCAAAGGATGCTGAAACAATTCGCGCGACTTCATTAGGTTAGAAGCTGATATCAAATTAAATCGCGATCGAGTTCGAATATAAGCAAATTCTCTCTCGCCGGTTAATCAGCGTCGAACCCACCGAGTAATGAATCCCAGCTAATGATGCTCTCCTTGCGGTACTCGACGTACGATATATCGCCGAAAAATACATACACGAAGGACACATTGTTTATATCGAAGCCGTGTCTGCAAAAGTATGAGAATAAGCTTGCGCGTTCGTAAAAATAATATGAACAGTCGTACATCACGAGGAAAAAGCTAACATTCTTTTCAATAAAGACGAGTAGACTCACGTTAGATCAGAGTCGAATCCCACGTCTTCCATTTTAATATCTTCCGGATTGATCTGATACATCATATCGGTGCACTGAGGCAGGCAAGTCGTACAAGTCTTCGCGTGTTCTGGTATTAATTCTGAATTTAAAAAAATCGCACTGTGTACAATCAAATAAGCGATATATCTGATAAAGTGTGATTAATATGTATAAAATCGTTTTCTTACTTCGAATGCTCAAAAGGCAATTTATGTCAGGCAAGTAACATGTCCTTTTCCCCTTATCTGTCAGCACATTGAAGATCATAGCGTTATGTATCATATTTAATTGTATTTTACTTTATTGTAGTATTATTATATCATATTAATTGTATCACCAATTATCGTATTAATGCATCTCCAAAATATCCCTCAGATCCAAAGTTATAAAATTAAAATTGCAGAATACAGCACCTGTATGTGTTACGGTCTAAAAGTTTGTTTTACTAAATAATTTATAATCTTGTGCACACTCACGCGCCTCCGGGTAATAAAACGGCAAGCAGCCGCACAGACGATATGTGTGCTCGGCTATACAATCCGATAGGCACGATTGATAACTGTAGCGAGCCTCGCCCGGTTTCTGCAGGTGTATTCATTACGATTACGTAAAATATGGAATTTCGCGAAAGGAATCGCGCAAGCGTTTGCAAATGTTCTCCCGCTAAAACAACGCCGAATCAAAGCCGCACAGGGCGGCACGTAGTTTTACCTCGTTGTCGAAGTAGCACATACGTTTCTCTAGGGGCATGTTCCGCAAACTTTCCATGCCTCTAATGGACGTGCCGGTAACGGATACCGCCAGGACGTGACCGGGTGGCACGGACGCGACGTGTGCACCGATATCAGGAAAATCGATCGGGTCGTGTATCATTACGGAGGCCCCTACGTAAGGGCGCGAAGTAGCCTTGTACATATTGGGCTCGATGTTCAGGGCGACCGCGAGTCCCACGTCGCGGCCGCTCCCGGGCGCGTTCTACAAAGAGAATTAAGATTCACCCGTGTGCCCAATCCCGGAACACAGTCGAAATTAAGGCGAGAACATCGGGCGTTATTACCAGAACTTTGCGCACACCCGGCAGATCGTCAGAGGTGACGTGGAAGTCGGTGGAATTGGAGCGCGTGTCGTTGGACCTGGCAGGATAATTACGAAAGCGTAAAATAACGCGTCTAATTGTCGAACGAGCCTGCATCGGGTTAGTGCCGAAGATTCGTCATTTTTTTTTCTATTATGCTTTGTATGAAATAAAGTTCAAAGAAGTAGAGAGTTTTCTGAAGATAGAAACTAGAAAGTCTAGAAACGAAGAACTTTTCTCCTGGATGAAACTGAGATAAAACGATGATCGTGTTGAAACTTTGTCTGCAACTTTATCAAGCATGACGAACCTTTAGCACCAACTTGGCATAATATAAATCCGTGGGAATTACGTTTGTTTGACATTTAGGTCGTAGTGGGAATTGAAAGCGCAACAGAAACCCTCCTTGGACTTGACCGTTTTGAAGATCTTGTCGCAATCGTGAATCTTACCGATCCAGGCACATCTCAAAAGCAACGCGCTGCAAGGCTGCATCAACTGCGAGCAACACGATCAATTAAGGGTTCTCGAATTTTTTTTCGTCATCTGAATAAAATTTCCCGTGGAAACACAGATTATAATCATTAATCATTTTTTACCTTCTCCATGAGCGCTTCGACCGTGAAATCGAAATTATCGAGGAGCTGTCTCGCGGTCACATTGTCCATCGAAATTTTATCGGGTCGTATCAGCTTCATTAGAGATGAAAAAAATTTGTCGCTGTCCTCTGCGGTGAATCCGTTCGAGTATCTATCGAATCGCGCAGAATCGGGACGTAATATCGGGCATGGAGATTCAACTTCGCCGACCCGAAATTAATTAAACTGATTTTCGCACATAGATCGACACTGATTAGACGAGTGCGGAAAATTTGTCGTATTTTATCAAATATGATTAAAAGCAAAACTTTAGCAAAAAGCAGATGAAATAAAATTTCCGTGTTTCAATATACTTTCTTTTCATTTACAATTGTTAGACGAAAATTTTTTAATTACCTTTTTTTTTAAAGAAACTTAGATTTACAATTTTATTTAGCACAAGGTTTCATAGAAACCCAACAAACCCTTCGCACCCCAACTCAACGTATTAATAGACTTATTAATGCCTTACAAATACTCGGCAATACCGTCGGCGTGTGGACGGTAAACCTTATTATTGTTGCATATAGTGACGGCCGGAAAAGACACGTCCCATATCGAATTCGACGTGTAAATGGTCGTCACTATGGGATTGTTCGAGTAATTCGCCCACAAGCGCAGCATCAGTATAACGCAGAACACAATTGACGATTTGCAAATCTGTCGAATATAAGAATAAATTGCATTTCCTGGATATATATATTACTGACCTCGTTTCTTGCGCTCTTGTGAATCACGGAGATCCTCACCACGAACCAGAAAACATTTTCGATTATCGACGATCCGCTTAAAGTTATGTAGCGAAAACCGTGCAGACTCGTATTCTCGCAAAAGATGTGAAACCACCCCAGGTATTTTTTCACCCCGTACGCCAGACATTTGCGATATCCTAACACGATATAGGCAGGATATTGACTTGTTTACACGCAGAAGAGATAAATATAATTACCATATCGGTACTGACAGATATTAAGCATGGAAATTAATAAATTTAAATAATTAATGTCTCACTATGTTTTAAATTGTCGAATTTGGATGTCTTCATGTTTCCCGAAGCTACCGCGTTAATGCTTATGAAAAACAAACTGGCACATGCCAGAGGGACCGAATGACTGGATATATTGTCGGACGCGTACTGTAATTTCTTCGACCGGCAGCTACCCTTCATTTCCGGCTCGATGGCTGCGTGCCATTCAATTTTCTACCAATATACCTAAGTAAATTCGATGGAATAGCATTAATGTCTCAGTAATAGCTCATACCTGAATGTCCACTCTATTTTGATTGTCCACTCGCGAAAGTCGCAAATTATTTACTCGAGTATCGCTAGGCGCTCTATAATTTAGGATTCATTACATTCGACTAGTTTTCTTTTCTCTTCTGGTAAGTAATTGGAAAACAATTACCCTCTTTGAAAGTGCGACAAGTGTGTGACGAGAACTCGCTCTATAATCAAGAGTCTAAACATACCTATACAAGTCCAAAGCATTTTATACATTTATCGTGATTCCAATAAGAAATCGACTAATTTTCTGCTAAGTAATTGGAACATTCACGGTTATCACTCTTTTTGAAAACGTGTCATGTTTAATGACTTAATGAGTTTCGAACATTTAAATATCTAGATACATCTATCTATACAAGTTCCACGCGCAAAGCATTTTATCATACCTTTTAATTTTAACTTTCATTTTAATAAATTATTTTTATTTGCAAAAAACTTTAACTTACCTTTTTATTTAGAAGAATTATTAATTATTCACACTGATTAAATCGTAATATCGCAAAAGGTAGCGGCAGGTTTAATCCGCCCGATTTGACGGCTGACTTGATGGGATAAAAATGTCCAACGCGGCGGCTTCTCCTTTGTACTAACTTTTATTTGACAAATAAAAAGTATTCGTTACAAATAATTGTAAACTGTTTACCTTATACAGTACACGTAATCGTGATACGTACGAGTGTATAGCGCTCTCTCTCTCTCTCTCTCTCTTCCACTTTTGTGATCATGCATCTCTTTCAATCCTCTCGCAATACCAAAAGCCCAGTTGTAACAAACCGGTTTATATATCTGGCGTCGATATTTTCCCCATGCACACACGCACTCGGACAAGCACACGCGTCTATACACGCATCCTCACGCACTGTCACTCATTCACGCGTGCTCATGTGCCTCGTCGTAGTGAAATGGGTTACAGTTAACAAGTGTATGTACGTGTGTGTGTGTGTTTGTGTGTTAGACGAAAAATGCATAACACGCGGACGAAGCTGCGCGCGGTATAGTTTTTGATTCATTTGCGGTCTCATTCGCACGCCTGTTCAAACGAGAGAAACCGCGATCCCCTTTGCCACGCGGACCTCGGCGGGCCGAGACGATTCCCGCGGAACTGTTCACATAGATCGGCAGTCGTGACATTTCCTCCGACGTTGAAATAATATTACTCGATCTCTAGCTTCAAGAAATAATCGAAAAAAAAAATAAATATACAAAACACGTATCTGGCGTAACGTGAGCGTCACGCGAGGATATTTTTTCTCGGCGCTGTGTTACTCTCTCGAATTTGAACAATGATATACGATGGTAACAGAACCGAAAAAACAATTTACAAAAAGGAAAGAAGAAAAAAAAGAATTAGGGAAATCTCGTCACAGACAATCGCGCTCGTTCCTCTGTGAACAGTCGGCCGGAATCTTGTTGCGAGAATAACGGGAGATCGCTAACTCTTTGCAAAGTCCATCGCACACGCAAATTTACATACGGATCGTGATTTCACTTGACATTTCATGCCGAGCGTATCATTGCTCGGGCCCTTTGTGTACATATGCAAATCCGCGGGCGGCGACACCGAAAGTGTAACAGACTGCGAATGCGTCACCTACTGCCTACTGGTCGGTACACCACTGTATAATGGACACCGGTCCATGGTCAAGATGCTTAAAAATGCCCTTTGTAGGCACCCTGATAGGGGTGACGTCTACTGACCAGACTAAATGTACTTTCCAGGGGGCTGGAGGAGAGAGAGAAAGAGGAAAGGATATTACGAGTTAACTCGGGGCTGACCATCGGTACGCGGGAAAAGTGGAAACGGCGATTAGAATTATATTATTACATTGACCATACTTCTTCCTTTGTGTTTTTTTCTTATCCGTCAAAAAGGTTGTACTGACTTTAATGTAGCCCGGCATACATCATGACAATATTCAACCCTCCAACGGGTTCAAAAGTGACATTACTTAGCCATGTCCGGGCGTACTCGCTCGAGTATTAAATCGAACGTCCGGGACGGAGCTTTCGCGATTACGATCGCTCGAATGACTTTTGATGGCTAAATAATGCTTTCTTTCAGTACAATCGTTTTTAATTGCACTTGGAAAATCATCAACACGGCCGCTATTTGTCAAAAAGGTACATCCGTTCGAGCAGTCATGTTTCAAGGTGGTGGCTATATAGTAGAGGTACATATTTACAGAGATCATGTTGTATGCCGAATCCGGCTGTTATCTTTAAAATATTCGCGATCGCATTTTCGTATCGGGATTTCAGCGTAAGGATTTTACACATCGACGAGGGTGATTGTAACGGACAATCTGCTGAAATATATATAGCAGTGGCAACAGCGTCACAATTTTAGACCAATCTACGTTGATTCACACGAATTCGCACGTTTCTCGCAAGATCCTGTACAATATAATATAAAAAAATAACTGCACGGCGAATGGAAAAAAAAAAGAACTGGAAAATATGTTTCATTCACACTCGTCAAAGAACACATGGAACAGTAATGGTTCACCAAAATATTACATCACTACTATGACGGATTTCGTAGCAGATTTCAGTTTCGTCTTTATCATTTCTAAACCCAATCGCGTTCGGTAACGGTTCGCTCTTCGCCGATGGTGCCCCCTTAAACTTATGTCTCTTCATTAAGCCTAAATATTTCTACCCATTATAGCGCTAAGAATGCTTACGCGTCTGCTAGGGGATGAAGGGTGTGATTAATACAGATTTAGGGTAGGATATAGTAACGCAAAAGTACTCTTATCAATAATTATATAGTAATAATAATTAATGATAACTACAATAATAATGCAACAGCAGAAACGCATATATATGCGGCAATTAAGGAGGGGAAAAGGTCATTAGTGGGTCTTATGTACAGTTTCTTTTTGCGAATACACTTTGTCAGTTCTTTTCCTGCGTTTACCTAGTAAAATCTATCTTTCTCTCTCTCTCGCTCGACCTCTCCGTTCCTTCGACACTGTTGCCCTCGCATTCATTCTATGCGCATTTATTCTTATTTCCATAAGATTAGAATTTGTAAAGAATTCATCAAAAAGCTGGAAAGAAACGTAATGGGAAAAGTGTGCGTTGTCAGGTCTCGATGTTCAAGAGAGTCACGTCTAACGGTTTCAAATTGGCTGTCTCGCGCCAGCGTCTCGATTGTTCGTTGGCACAATCTGTATAATTCGAAATTAAAATACATTGATTTTTCGTCGGGCGAAAGAGAAGAGCTAATAACGAAAAAAAGAAAAAAATAAGAAGATACACGATGGTTGCCTGCGAAATAGCGCGCACTTGACGGTAAAAAAAAAAAATGGATCATTCTTTGGATTTCCATTAAAATGTGTTTTCTTGGGAATGCTAACATCGGGGAACATGGTGCGGTTGCTCGCCAGTTTGAAACCCCCCCGCTGTCACATCGACAGTATGTGTGCCTCGCGGACACGATACAAATAAGAGAATTCTATACTAAAGAAAGGCCGACATCGAAAACGTTAACGGTACTCGATTTGTGAATCGATTTACTCTGCAGGCTGCAATGGGCGACTACCATCCTTGAAAAGGATCGCCACGTCAAAGGTCACGTTAGCATCGACCACAAGCGTTTATCTTCCTGGGAGAGGGTGATTCGCGGGTGGTGTGTGTATATATATATGTGTGTGTGTCTATGTGGTGTAATTTCTATGAATTATCTCCCTATGCGCAACACTTTGCCGGAAGTATCCCAGTTTCTTGCGCGCGTTTCTGCAGGTGCATGTCAAATGTACTTGTTTCAGGTTCCACTTTCAGCATTTGTATGTGTTTGCCCAAGAAATATTTCTAAAAAAAAGTTATAAAAGCGCATCTTTGGCTCCCCTCTTCCCCGAATGCATCCCTCACCACGCTTAGTAATGATCTGCATTCTCGTGTACGCTGGAACAGAAAGATTAACGGAGTTTTCGTTCAGTCGAAGGCCAATAACAATTAGTATTGAGGAAAACAGCCAAGGGAAATGAAAGTTACGACGATAAATGACATTAATGAAGTTAAAACAATAATAGCATATTTTCTTACATTTTAATTTCTCTCCTAACGAGAATTTTTCTCCTCTCGTTAAACTATTTTCTAAAAATGATTTATAGGGAACAAAACGCAGAATGACAAGAATCCAAGCATCTCATGTTACGTAAATAAGATTAAATAATCGTCGATATAAAAAGCCTTAATTTATATTGTACTTGAGCGACACTATAAACATATTTGGAATAAATCGCAATGACAATAGCGCACAAAGCCTTAATTGTATTAGTATGCATCAAGAATAGAATCGGGTTACAAGGAGTTATCAGGAATCCAAGATGGCTCGAATATGAGTAAATGCTACAACCGTTATCTGGCTGCAATTACTTGATGATTACAGTCACATTGTTGAAGGAAGTGTTACTGTTTATTAGCGTGAAATTACGGCGCGTCGATGAGCAAACGGAGCGCAGCGGGAATGATGTTAGTTCCGAAAGCAGGTCTCTCAGGCAGAGGCGAAGTTCTTGAACGCCTTTGTAGGATGATTAGTGATTCCTTGTTACATCGAAAGTAGAACAACAAAATCACTAGTCTTCCATACAACGGTGCTCCATTCCTCACGCTGGGCTAAAGATTCCTTCAGCGCGTCGTCCTCCTTCCATCCATATCTCTCTTTCCGACTCCTTCACCTTTGCGAATATTATAGTTCGCCTCGATCGTTTGGTTAGTCGGATTGTGTTAGTTCCTAGGGATGTGATGAGCTTATCCGATGCGATGGCAGCCGGTTATAAAGTGGATGAAGTTTAGAGAAATTATTATCGCGCATGACAACGACGAAGGAGCGTACTCCAATGTATGATTAGACACAGCAGCATATAAAATCGAAGAGTCTGAATGTGTGTCTCATATATCAGTCATAGAACGATAACGCACTATAAACCGGTTTTATCTTGCATCCACAAACATGTTTATAAAGTTAATTATACCTTTTGAGATTCAAGGTAGAATTAGAGATACATATGGATTATATAATTCTTTCCCTTCTTCGATTTTATTCTAACAATTATTTTTTTCATTTCGTTAAGATATTTATGCAAAGCTTCGCAAAATTATAAAGTGGCGGCACATGATATGATAATATAAATATTACAATGTCATACAAGCATTATATCGCACAATTTTTATCGCGTTGTTACGAGATGTATATATTTAAACATCAAGGCTTTTCGTGATATATTCTTCTATCTTTATTTAATGACGCTTTTAACAATAAATATGCTCGATTCCAAGTTCTGTCTATATAATATAAAGGCAGTATTTACAGTGTTAACATGAAATAAAAAGCAGGTTCTTATGTTAATGTTAAGTACATGATAGGAATATCTGTCATAGCAATTACCTCTGCTGCAGCAGGTACTGGGCCATTTGTATCTGACTGGGAATCCCAGTGATGGTGATGATGCGATCGTTACTACCAGGCAGTGGCTCGTCTATAGTTATTCCAGCACCACTGTCGGATCTGATTTTTCTGATTCTCGCACCACCTTTGCCAATTATAGCTCCAGCCAACTGCAAACAAAGATAAGATTTCAACATCTAGACTAAGATCAAATAGACTTCAATCAAACAAGGCGACATCATTACACATAACGGATATTTATCCATAACAAATTAATGCAACAAATATTTAAGTTTTCGCCAAGTATAAGATAAACACGGGTAGTAAGCTCATAGTCGACTTACATCTTTAGGAATGGTGACTTGTGTACTGGTCTTGTTTCCACTCATGTTGCCCTGGTTGCCTTGGTTGTTTCCACCCATGGGTGGGCCACCCATTCCCGTGTTACCACCGCCACCCAAGCCATTGGGCGCACCTCCTTGCATCCATCCATCACCTGTGACAAAAGAAACATTAACGACTCGTATTTCACGGATAAACACAAATTCCGAATATTTCGACGACGTACAAAGATTTAACGGAATAATGCTTGTATTTCATTCTAATTTTCATCACAAAACTTTAATATCTCTACCGCGAGGCTCAAGGATGTTCAGGTTTTCCGATTGAAAGACTAGATCGAGATGTCCCTTTGATCATCGCTTAAGTGGATCATCAAGATTCCTTCTTACCGTTGTAATTTCCGCCGCCGTAGGGTGGCGGACCGCCTCGGTTTCCGCTGCCGCCGTATCCGCCGCTGCCACGACCGCCGTCGTAGCCGCCTCCACCACCACCACCACCGCCGCCGCCGCCGCTGCCGCCGCCGCCCACGCGCGAGTTACCGCCGTATCCGCGATCTGGTGGGCCGCCGGACATTCCGCCGCCGCCGCCACCGCCTCCACCACCGCCACCGCCGCCGCCGCCGCCGCGTGGGCCGCCTCGTGGTGGCGGAAAACCACGGTTCATGTCACCAGGACCGCCGCCGCGGTTGTCGCGTCTCGGTGGCATTCCGCCGCCGCCACCACCACCACCACCACCCCCGGCACCGCCGCCGCCACCGCCGCCACCGCC
>NW_020218617.1:189182-196305 GCF_003070985.1 Temnothorax curvispinosus | reverse complement strand
AAAAAAAACGGCAGTAATATATTCAAACGCTGGACTTGAACGCCACAGAAGGATACGAAACAAATCAACTTTTTTGTCCAACAAAGGATCGACATTTGCCCGCACATGCGAAATGTAACGGCGTAGCTATTAAAGATTTATGAGAAAGGTCATGATCAGTGGTATATACTCACGGTCTTAATGGTGGCGATCAGTTCGCGTATGCATTCGATGCACGTCGTGGGTTTCCCGCAGATGCTGATGAGACGATCCGTGCTGCGGGGGCAGGTGTTCGAATAGATCTTGATCCTGGCTCCGGTTTTCTGAAACGCAAAAGATATTCGGGCATGTTAGACGACAGTTACACGGGCTCAGGGATCGGGATAGAGTTCGGGAAACTTTCCGCGTACGGATTTGCATTGAAAAAAGGACGCGTGCGCAACGACGATCTACCGTTACGGGCGACAAGTTTGATGACGTCGGCTAAAATAAGAATTCTCTTCAACTCATTTCTCAACTCGGAGAATACGTGGTTCCGCCAATAAAAATTTGCCATGTCTTCAGAAATTTTTAGATCGAAATTAGTTTCACATTTCAGTCTTGTATTTCTTCGACCTTCGCCCGATAAATCGCTGACGTAACGAAACGAGTAACTCTACTCTTCGTGTGTTCTCGACGGTTCTTTTTAATTACTCCGACAATCGGGCATGACTCACGAGCAGGGTGTGATACTCCGTTCGCTTCCTCGACAACTCTCACCCAACCCCCTGGTTAACGACTTAACGATGCTCGAACGTTTTCGTACCCGCTCCACTAATCTGCGCTCCGCTCCGCTCTTTGCCGCGAGGTTTCTAAGTAATACCCCGAGACGACAATGTTCAGATCGCGTGCTGATAGTCGTTTAACAGTCCACCCTTTACTTTCCGAGATCGCGATCACGCCACGTCGAGACGGCTAAGAGCAGAGGTACAACTATTCGGTGGCACTTAAATTTTTCTTAAGCTAATTCGACCTGTCGTTCGCGTCGTAAACTAATCAGCCCGTAAGCTTTCGATGATAAATGGACAGAGAGGTTTACGGCCGTAGGTGAAATTTTATATACGAGTAATTTTGCGCATTTGTGCACGGGGGAAATGAGCGGGGTGTACGATGAACTGACAGACAGTGATGCATATAGGGTGGATACGTGCGCGGAGATAGCTTTGATGGCGAGTAACGCAAAAATGAAAAATTGCCGATAACATCGACAGCCGTATGCTCAAACGCGAAATATCCAAAACAGATAACAATCTATTCCGCTCAGGTACATATATACACCGCGTGCCGCGTCCGGCAACCGTGGGCATTGTACGGAGAAATCGCGCCGTTTAATTACGCAGATCAAAGCAACCCAGTCTCGCCAAACCCCGCCAGACTAGTATACAGGTCCATTCAAACGCTTCCGACGCAGACACAGTCCGGCGATATTGAGGCTCGCGTACGTCTGATACCTGGACACAGCGTTAAATCCAAAGTGATAGAATCGAGAGGGTACATGCGAAGACAGAAGAAGAAAGAGAGAACGCAAATGCAATTTATATACTTCCAAAGTTTAATCGACTCAGTTTTACGGCGCAAGAAATAGCGCGATATTTTTTTAAGGGAGAGAATGAAAGCAAGATAGAGCTGCATTCTGTTCAAACAACGGATGATGTTGGATCGAACATCACAGACAGCGAATAAATGGCGAACAGGCAATATCGCTCGCAGATATAATTGGTCAATGGAATTCATAAATGGGCCGAGAAATAAAAGTGTCGCGTTGTATGACCAGCTGTCTGGTTCGAATGCGATTTGGAAGAAAAATCGATGGAACGTCATCGCAGATCGGTATTTATACATGACTCGTGCCGAGGTGAGGGAAGCCAAATGTGATTTTAATCGAATTAATTAATTCTGCTGATACGATCACAAATCAGACCGGATTAATTTCGGCGCGATAGAAACGAGAGAACGAGCGCGGATTCTTTACACGCGCGACAACAGTTTTAGATTGACAAGGATTGTTCTTGCAGTCAGCATTACCTCTCTGACGTTTGAATCATTTCGCATCCGAAGTTTGCGAGCGTTACACTATCAAGCTTTCATTTATATTGGCCGCATGTATCTTCCGGAACTTTTCAAAAGGGAAACAAAGCGCGTTGCGCTTCATTTATTCATTCCGCATTGTCAAAGTAAGATTTATCGGGGATGGGATCTGGGCTAACGACTTTGATAATTAATCGAAGAGGCTCGCTGTAGAGGGGGAAATAAAAGGTAAAGATAAAAGCTTCTCGCTGTAGTGCTTCTTGACTCGCGTTTCTTGCGGAGAAGCGAGACGCTGCGGGGGAGAGGGCGATCCTCGAAAGAAACTTCCGCCCGCCTGCCTTTCCGCTGGACTTTCCTCTGACATTCGATATCGGTAAACTTGAAAAGAACAACGTGGATCGATCGTCCTTTGTAGAAACCAACCTACCATAAATAGGCAGCGTAAAATAGCAAGAGTACACTCGCGAGAGATTGTATTCCTGCGAGATTTCGCGAGGAAGCGAGATTATTTCGGTCGAAACATCGAGCAATATTACACAATGCTTTGCACCGCACGAAGCTGTCTGCCATGACCTGCAGGGACCTTGATCGTCCTGCCGCATGCCGCGCCGTAGCTATATGGATTTTCAATTTTCCAACAAGTTTCCGAAACTTCTCGCGATCGCGGAGACTTCCGTCCTTTCCCTTCGAGTGAAAATTTTCTTGAGTATTCAAGAGATGACAGAGATAATTAGCTGTCCTCCGAAGTTTCAAGGCCGCGAACTTGAACCAATTATGTCATCTCATGTACGCGCAGCTCGAAAGGATATATGTATGCACAGGAACGCTAATAATTCTCCGAGATTAATAACTTTTGTTTATACCGCGCTTCTCTCATCGCGACTGTATTATCTCCACGAGACGCAATTAAACGTAAAGAGATTTGTATTAGAAGATTAAGGTGGCCGTAAAGTGCTTATGGTAATTCAGCGCAAACATCTATAGGGGACTTCAAAGTCCTCGAGCTGGGAGGATAACCATACGAGAGCGGTTTCGCGAGAATGAACCGCATTGCGCCACCGAATTCGCGTTTGCTTAACAGTCCTCCGTTGCAACGGCATCTCCGTAGCACAAGTTTACAAACTTCCACGATAATACCGTCGCGTCGGCGGCGTCATGCGTCTAATCTAAACGTGAATCGCACTATTCAATTCGAGGCGACGAAGTTCCGTTCCGCGACAAGTTCCGCGCCGACGAGTGCTCTTACGTAAACGTCTAACGAATATCGCAACGATTACAATTGCATAAATGCTAAACGAAGGTGTTATCGGCTGACGCTAATCGTGATATTTGTCTATTACTAGAGCACTCAAGGATAGAAGTTTCAAATGTCATGTATTTTCGCTTCAGTTGTGCCGATGGCATTAGTCGAGCACGACCCACGCTTTCTATATTCCCTGACTTCGACTTTTATTTCTCGAACAAGGCAAGTAATTTTCATCAGTAAACCGATTATTTTAGAGAGAAAGAACGTACTGAAATTAAAAATTCGTGCTTGTGTATCGTAATTGTGTATGAGGGCAAATTAAAAGTAAAAAAATTCGCGAAAAATGTGACTACAATGAAAATAATTCATATCCAAGATAATCCTTATAAAACGAGAAAAAACGGTCGCGGACAGCTTAGTGGCTCGAAAGAATTACGTTTTCGCAAATAACAAACTTTTTACTTAAGCATGAGTTAAAAAAAAGAAATAGACAGTGCTTTTAAATTATAATAACGTTTCTGCGTACAATACCTACAATGGCGTGCGGCTCTATTCTGCAACTCATCGCTAGCCCACCTGAGGTATCAGTCGTTGCATTTTCATGAGATCGTAGTTCACGGAGACGCGAAATTCATACGCATTGTGCGCCATTGGTGAGGAAAGATAGTCATCCGCTTTGCTACCTCGATTCTATTGCGATTTAGCAATTGCAGTGCCGTGTGACTTCCGAAGTGACATTACGGAAAAATAAATCCCACCGTTATATAATCGCAAATCATCTCTCAGGATATCGAGTTTTTTTTCATCAGGTGAGAAGCTACGACACAAAAAATCCTTGACATATGTAAATGTTATAACTCGTCGCGGACGAATAAACGAAGTGACATCTTCCAAATCGCCATTGCTATCATCAAAGTATAATAGATCTCTCGACTCTCCGGATTGCTCCGGCGAATATCCCTTCACTGCCCTGACGTACATTTCGATCAGTAGATTAAAATTTCTCCATATCAAACTGGCAAATGGATGTAGTGCCGATCGATAATCGAAAATTTCGCATCGCGCGATTTTCGGTGCTGTATACGCGGACTTAAATAAGTAATAGCGATTGATTAAACATTAACAACGCACGAATACGCTATACAGATTTCATGTCGGTAGAAATTGGACGAAGATATGAGAGAGACCATAAAATAAATAAGATATCACCGCGCTCGATACTGCTCGTGCGCGCGCGTCGTTTTGTCGGAAATGCCGGGAGAAAAATACGGAGAAAAAGAGAATTCACCGCGCGGGAAACCGTTTCGCGACGTGAAATGCGACAGGTACGAGAGACCCGCTTTCGCCGTCGACATCCGCGAGGAGAAAGAAAGGCAAGCAGCCAGAGCAGTGGCTCTAAATATGCGCGAGATACTCAGAACGCGACAAAGCACGTCGTCGTCGTCATCGTCGCTGTCGTCGTTGCGATCGTGTCGGTTCGTTTACAGCTTATTTTCCCTTTCAAAGTGTTCCCGTGCACGATCGATCTGCCATCGAGATCAAGTCAAAATAGACCGGCACGTGTGTGCGTGTGTGTGTCGTCCGAAGGTGACACGAAGGCAAACCTTTTAAGGATCTTCACAAAGCGATCTAGCTCGCTGTAACATACGCAGAGAGTCACAAATCGTTGCTCGTACGAGGCAACTCGAAGATTTTGCCTTCGTGCATCTTCATAGAGAATCGTTTCTTCTTCAGTGGCATCATAATGGACATCTACACGACCGACGAAGTTACCCGTCATAATAATGCCAACGATCTGTGGATCGTGATACACGGCGCGGTCTACGATGTCACAGCGTTCCACAAGGAACATCCCGGCGGTGAAGAAGTGTTGCTGCAATTAGCGGGGCAAGATGCGACAGAGTGTTTCGATAGCATCGGCCACAGTTACGAGGCGATTAATCTTCGCGAGACTCTCAAAATCGGAGAGCTGGTGGACGATATAAGCCCCGCTGAATCAAAGACGACGACTACAGGTTTGACAATTTGTTTCTTTCCTCGATCGCTTTTCGCGCTTGAATCGCATTGTCCGGATTTAATATTAGTTCGAATCCATAGCTTACGAGTTAACGCCGTGCTGCAGACAAAGTATATCGAGCTTCTATTTGCAATGTTTAGGTCACCGATAAATGTAGACTCATGTACAGGATGCTTCAAAAAAATATTGACACTTATATGGAATTAATTAACTTTTTAGAGAAACAGAACTAATAACACAAAATATAGCAATAAATGTATTTTGTCTTCAAAGAATCTCCATTTGTTTACCCATCATTGCAATGTGCAAAATCTGCGACAGAAAATTATAAATGTGATTGCAACACTACCCAAAGAAATGTGCCTCAGGGCTCTAGAGACCACAAATCGTTGCTGTAGAAGATTCCAAGAACAAGAATGTATTGCACACATGGTGAATAAGTAAAGACTGTGTAAAGATAAAATACATTTGTTACTCTAATATCTTGTGTTATCTTATCAGTTCTGTTTATCTAAAAAACATTACTATACAAGTGTTAGCTTTTTTTTAACATCCTGTATAATCTGTATATCTTTCACGTGTCTCCTTTAATTTCTACGTCTTAATGAGCACTTTTTTTAAACCTAGCACGTTACGTCAACGACCATGAATAATGTACAAGAAATATTACTAACACATTTATTACAATCATTCTATTGTCGTCTTAATAGAGAATCATTTACATATAAATGTACATGTAGCCGTAAATCATTTTTTTGTCTTTCAATGTCATTAAGTTCTTTAGAAACTAAACTTTTTTCTTCTTTATCTATAGAGGTAAAAGAACCAATGGAGGACGATTGGCAGTATCAAGAACCGAAGGCAGAAATGCAGTCCCAGAATATGACGTTCATATGTGGCGCTATCGCAATTTATGCCATAATAATGTTTTACTGGTTCATTCAGTAAACTGTAGATAGAACAAGGCAATTCACGTGCGCAATGTATTAATTTTAGCATAATGCTAAAATTTGCAAAATACAATGTTATATACAACTCAAAGCTACTGGTTTTTTTGTCGCTTTTATTTGTTAAATATCTTAAATAAATAATTTACCTTCGACGATGTAAAACTGTTCTGGCGTAAATGTTTTATTGGATATATATTTATTTGAAAATTTGTTATTTACTATTTAGAGAAATAAAAATATAAATTAAATGAATATTTTTTTACTTTATCTCTTTTGACTTGATCTCAAGGATCTCTCTAATGAAATAAATGAACTTGTACCCTACCTATAGCTCTATCTACATGTATAGTTAAGCTTAAAAATTTATCGCTTATTGAACTTATCATAATTTTGTGTGTTGTAAAATGCAACTTGTAATGAGGCACCCATCACAAAGTAAAAAAAAACATTCGAAAGAGATAACTCAGAAACATAGCTTAAGTAACTCTTCTTGTTGTGATATTTAATTTTGGTGTGTGTTTTATTCGTTCGATATATTTAAACTTTATTCCGCACCAGAAATGTACGTCGAAAGAAAGTATCAGCAGGTTCGTCTGAAGTGTCTCGCAAATAGATCGTGCGTCATTCATAAGAATCATGAGATTCATGAGTATAATTTGCACCAATGCGGAAAAGTCGTCACTCCGTTGATTGACTGAAATTATGAAAGTAAGAAGCGATGAAATGTTTTTATAAATATAAACGTATTATCGGATATGTTGCGTCATTCGTTATCGATTCAAATATTTGCTATTATGGAAGATTGCGGAAGAAAGAAATATCTAATTGCACGCGCGCGATACATGTACATGTATATATTATTAT